>NC_090267.1:148411459-148715709 GCF_040414725.1 Anabrus simplex | reverse complement strand
TACCCAGGGCACAGTATATACTAGGGTAAATACCCAATTTGGGTAAATACCTAGGTATTTTAGATTTTTCATTAAAAATCCTGTGTCTTGGTAAGTTGAACCTTAAATAAGGGTACCGATATACAAACTATTCTATATTAACCTTTTTAGAAATGTAACAATATTAGATAGTTAATGAAATTAAATTTAATTAGAATTGGGACTTAAAAACAGAATTAGAATTGGGAATTAGATCAGGAGAAAAAATTCAATAGTTATAACCTGAAAAACTCAGAATTGAACTAGGCCTTTTGCAAACATTGAGATAAAAGTTGGGGGAGATTTATTCAGAGCATTGGCCAAGTTCTACAAAAGGTGTAATATACAGTTTTCAACACACGGTATATGTTTTTCAGAACAGTTTGTAGTATCATTCATATATAAAATAAATAATCAAATAACCAAAAAGACTAGTAAATAGAAAATTAACAGTTACACTAAAAAAGTAGAGACCTTACTTAATTTAGGTTTAATGAAGCTTAACAAATGTATTAGGTTATTCATAATCATACATAATGAATCTCTTTAGGCTTAGGCCTATATTCCAATTTACAATGAAGAATACCAATTGAGTAGTACAACTAATCTGAGTTTTCATCACGCTCAGAGATGTACTCTTCATCTGAGAGTGAAATGTGGGTATCATCGCTGTCTTCGCTATCGTCGCTACAGGAAACTTGCATCTGATCATTATTGGTGTTTTCAACTTCTTTTTCGCTGCACCCACCTATTTTCCTTGGACTCTTTTCTTTTCTTGGATTTGGAGTTTTGTTTAGCAGATTCCAGTTGTGTGACAAGTAAGCTATCTGTCCAGCCCTTTCAATTGTAAGTCGGTTTCTTTTCTTACAGTGGATCCAGCTGAATGTGCTAAACGTTCTTCCAGTAGCAGCAGATGTTACTGGAGCACCTAAAATTCTCACAGCAACATCAGCTAGCATACATGTTCCTTTCAAGACCTTCCACCATAACATAGGGCTAATTGCTTTCTCCTTTTCAGTATGTTTTAATCCTTCTCAAAGAAAGGGCCGCTGCCACAGCCCCTCTTTGTCTCTGTAGTCCGCAATGTTTTGCTGAAGTTCAACTACTTTTGTTCCCATGCTACTGCCGACTTCACAGACAAACTCAATAGCATCAAGCAGTTCAACAGGTTTCAAATTGCAACCTTGAGATGAAGGGTTCAATAAGTTGGCAGCCAGACGAATTTGGCCGACACCAAATTTCACACGTTTCTCCAGTTTGGCTAGCACAGTTTTCTCTTCAGATTTTTGAAGAGGGGATTCTGGAATTTCTTGCTTGAGAGTGTTGTGTAGTTTGTGAAACTTTGTGTAAACATTGTGGATTATGGGAGTGTTGGACTCAAAGGCAGTAATAAGTTCAATGATTGGATCAAAAATGACCAGCTTTTGAACTTGACCCCAAAACACTCCATCATCAAGTAGCTGCCTTTTCATTTCTGGTGTGATTTCAGCTTCCTCACTAACAGCAAGCTTTTGAAGCACAGATTTATTTGCTAGTAAACTTTGTAAACAAAACAAGTTGCTTCCCCACCTAGTCTGCCCAGGAAGTTTCAAAGATATTCTGTCTTCAAACATTTTGTCCAGTTGAAGTCGGTCAAATAATGATTTCAGGATGGGGCTATTCATGATATTTTTCACTCTGCTAATAACAGTTGCCATGAAAGATTTCACGGTGTTACATTCTATCTTTTGCATAAAAGATGCAAGAGGTGAGCAAGGCAACCAAGTGGTATGATTGACGGATATTTCTCCTTAACCAAGGCCAAAACAACTCTCATGTTGGAAGCATTATCTCCAATTACTACCAGAAACTTCTCAGAACCATATCTTTCAATTACATTGATCATCAACTCAACTAAGTAAGGTGCATTGTGTCTGTTTTCCTTTGTTGCTACAAACTCCACAAAAAGCGGTTCTGGTTTTGAGATGACAAAGTTTACTATTTATCTCATTTCTGATATTACTCCAACCGTCACACTGTAAATGTAAGTGTTTTGAGTCATTTAGCTGGCTTGCGACTTCATTTTGCATTTCTGCATACTGAGCTTTGAGATATGAAGAAGTTAGGTGATACCTGGATGGTGGTTTGAACAAAGTTTTTTCAAGAATTCTAACCACAGTGGATGTTAGCAAATAGCTTAATATGATAATAGTGGAAACTCCTGCGAGAAACTGGCGACACGGCTTTTGTGTGCCATCTAGCGGTTCGAGAGGCTAACTACTCTTGCTACTGCTGTCAGCTGTGTATGCCAGAAGTGTCTTATTTGTACTTCAGATAGTTTTGTGCTTGTTATGTATCACGATTTTGGAAATGGCAGGAAGAGGAGTTATTTGTGCTATGTATGGGTGTTTTCATTACAGAAGAAAAAGTGATCGTAAGCCATTTTACAGATTTCCTAACAACAAAGTGTTGTGATTATAGGCCTATCTGTTAATGTTTACGTGCCGATTTTTTTTCTATTTATGAGAACGTACTTTCTTTAAAATATTGTTATGATTAAACCTATGCATTTAATCAATTTTAAGTGTACTCAGTGGGTGAAGAGTAGAAGGGGAGATTTAGATGAAAGGTATGAGGGTATGTTAAGCCACCAGGGTCCTCAGCCATTCTGTAGCTTCTGGAATGCTAGTTCATGTGTCATTCAATTCTTTGCAATCAAGTGCTGCAAACACTGCAGAGTTTATAGAAATGTGTGATAATTGTCTGATACTTTTAATTCTTCAAGTCTCAGTAGCCCCAAAGAGTACAGGAGACCCTTAAGCAATGATTCAGGGCATATGAAAAAGCTGGATGAAATTTGTGATTGTCTAAAACAACTCAAATTTTTGAATAACCGCAAAGGCAACCCTCTCTGTATTCAGGGTTGGATAGACAATATTTCTGCACTGAAACTATTGTGGTCTGAATTATATAGTGATTGTGGTTTTCATTATTTGCTAACAAGGAGGCTCACACAGGACTGCATTGAAAACATTTTTTCCATCATCAGAGCAAGAGGAGGTAACAATGTAACCCCAGATGCAACAAAATTTTGCAGTGCCATAAGGAGTGTTATGATAAATCAATTGCTCTGTGCTTCTGATGACAGCAATTGTGAATCTGATGTTGCAGACTTTCTACTGACTCATAATGATGTGATGAAGTGCAATTTTGATGCTAATGTCACTCAACGGTGTTAGTTAAATGATCAGGTAACTGATTATGACCATGATATAATACAGGAAAATGCAGACCATTATGTCATGGGCTGGGCATGTAGCAAATTTCCCCATGCTGAGTGTAGGGATGTATTGTCATCTTATGATAATGATTATAGCATGGGAAACTTGCACATAGAAATTAAAAAGTATGACAATTTTAAAATTATGTTTCCGAATATTTGTGGGGAAAAGTTAGATGCTAAAATATCAAGAACATTTTTTTTTATTTTACGTTTTTGTTAGAAAGCAAAGATGGGATTAGAAGAAAATTAACTGACAGGTTTTTGTCATTGAATGAATGTAGTGTAGGCTTATGTAACAACTGTGTAAAATTACTGACTGACAAGTATTTCAGAGTTCTTATAAAGGCATATGTGAATAGAACCAATGACTCAACAGTGAAAAATATTGCCTGTAAAAATACCAAGTTTAAAAAGATATTGCTTGTGTGATTTGCTCTTGAAGACTGTAGGCCCTAGTCATAACATGACGATCTAATGTTTTAATTTGATAATAACATTTGTCTTATTCTTATCACTGGTTCATTCAGATCAACATCCACATTTTACCTTCCCTATATTATGTTACAAGAACGACGCAAACGTCTTAACATCTGTATTTCGTTGGGTTGGAAGTCGAAATATGTAGTGTTTGAATAGCGCGTTATGTTAGTGTTCCCTGCGAGCCACTAGATGGCAGCACTCCGTGCTGTCACCGCTGCTCTGCGTGCTAAGTGAGGAGAGTTTCCACTATTATCATATTAAGCTATTTGATGTTAGGCATGCCATATTATTATTATTATTATTATTATTATTATTATTATTATTATTATTATTATTATTATTATTATTATAGCCTGCAACAAAACAAGTGTTCTTGAGTAAACAATCTCTTTACAAGACTAGTTACTATTTACTTTCTGATATAAAAAGAGAAGCAAAAACAGCAAAATTAGGTGTCCCAAACGTGTATCGACATGGCTGAAAGTTTGATAAGGAAGTTATTGTCCGCGAGCCTTCATCGCTGAACTGTCCAGCTCTAAACCGCTACAACATCGTGTAGCGCTTGCAGAAGCAACTGCCTCTACAGGCAGTTAACATCATTTGCGACATCTAATTTAGCTGTTTTTGCTTATATTTTCATTATGGAAAGTAAATATAAAAGTATGAAAAAATCGAAGGTGATACAGGAATTGTAAACAATTACCCAAATTTGTTACTTAGGCAAATTGACAATTAGAATTGAGGAAAGGTTCAACCTATTCAATACTAAGTATGTCATATAAAATGTTTACAACATGTTATTTATTGTTACTAGTACCGGTTTCGATGCTTAGTGGCGTCATCATCAGCTAGAAATTACAAAGTGGACAGGGTACATAACATAAAACTGTGTAGATAATACATACAATGCAAAGTACAAATGGTTAACAATTTTTTTTTACATTTAGAACTGCCGGGCTGACTGGCTCAGATGGTTAAGGTGCTGGCCTTCTAACCCCAACTTGGCAGGTTCGATCCTGGCTCAGTCCGGTGGTATTTGAAGGTGCTCAAATACGACAGCCCCGTGTCGGTAGATTTACTGGCACGTAAAAGAACTCCTGCGGGACTAAATTCCGGCACCTCTGCGTCTCCGAAGACCTTAAAAAGCAGTTAGTGGGACGTAAAGCAAATAACATTATTACATTTAGAACTAAATGAACAATGGGTAAAATATGATGAGTAATGTAACGCATAACAGGTACATTGGTGTTATACAATAAAATTGGTCCGATAAATGAGAGTAAAAATCTTGGTATATATAATAAAACGATGAGATAAAATTGATGTCCACTCTTCTGTTATTATCAATGGAGATATATAAGTCAAGATCCAGTGTTGTGTTTGGTTGGCAAGACCGTCAAATATTTGTTTAAGGCCGGCACGCCTAAAGTTGGGTGGTTGAATAAGGTTGAATTTTAAATTGAAATTGTCTCAGCTCAACATAGGTAGTGAAGCCTAAAAAGAAAGAAAAGCTAAGTTAATAAAGTGGATTGCTTGAGATAGGGTAAGTTAAATTCGCGGTCGTATGTGATGGAATATGGGACTCACCTTGCTCAGCGTACTTGTTGTGTGTTGTGAGAAGAGGTATGGACTGAACGTGAATGGGTATGAGTAAGTTGAGTGTATGGTAGATGGGAGGGGCGAGGGGAAGGGAAGGGAGAAAGGAGGGGAGTGGAAGGGATGGGAAGGCGGAGTTTAAGGCGGGTCAGGGGGATGGAGTGGTGGTGGTGTGCGATGTAGGAGTGTGTTATGCAGAGCGTAAAAGATCAATTTCTTCTTTGTGGGTTTGATGCGTCTAAAGACTTTGATTAGGAAGTCGAAAAGAATGTTAGGTTTTCTGATATTTCATTGAGGTTTAGATGGGATTGAAAAATTGGTCTAAATGAATAAAACAGTTTTCCGTAACATCGAGCAAAGGGCTTTTGTTTATGTTCTTGAGAATTTCTAGGTCTTGTTCTATGGTACTGAAATTATGTTTTGAGTCATGGATGTGTTGGCCTATTACTAAAAACCTATTATACTTAATGGCATTGATGTGTTCTAGGTATCTAACTTTGAAACTTCTTCCGGTCTGTCCGATGTATGAGGAAAAGCAGTTATTGCATTTGAAACGATAAACACTTGACTTTGCATAAATGTTGGATTTGTTTATTGACTTGAAATTGTGCACTATTTCTATATTTCTATTGTTGGTTTGTATGAAATTTTGGTATTATGTTTCTTAGAGATGTTAGTTACACTGTATATGTTTTCATTGAAGGTGAAGGTGAAGGTGGCATATAGGGCAGGATTCGGTCTTTCTTTGGTTAATGTTGCCTCTGGTCTATGTTTACATTTGTTAAAAATGCGTTCTGTGAAGGAGGAATTATATCCGTTATATTTAGTGATGGCACATATAACGTTCAGTTCTTTCTTTAGATTTTCCTTAGGTAACAGTATTTTTAATGCTCGGTCTACCATACTGTAGTAAGTGGTACACTTATGGTGTATGGGTGTGTGGAGTCTCTTCTGATAATTGTCGCTGTTTGTGTTGGTTTTCTATAGATATTATATTCTAGTGAGGAAGGCAGTCTCTTAATTGTGAGGTCTAAAATTTTTTTTTGCATTATTGGACTTGGACTCCAATGTGAATGTTATATTAGAATCTATATTGTTTAAGTTGTTAAGGGTGGTAGCTGCATTTACCATTCTGTCATCTAGAATAACCAGTGTGTCATCGACATATCTGGGCCAAAAAAGTATGTTCGAGGAGATGTTGTTATTAATTGCCGTGTATTCTAGGGAATCTGTGTATGTCTCCGCCAAAATCCCTGAGTTACATGTTATATTACATGTTATAAATCTCATTTTTGGTCCGTATTGAAAATTTACAATTAAAAAACAATAAAGGTGTTTTTTAATCCACCTATTCAATACTTTTATTTTCACTTATAGTGATTAAATAAACAGACTATCAGTTAAATGTGACATGTTTCGCCCCTAATTTAGAGCATCGTCAGCCTAAAACAATAAGAGTACATCTGATATTAAATATGGAAGCTAAAAGTTTAGCTAGTTACTAAAAATCGGGACATAGAAATATGAAAAAATGATACAATATACAAACAAGTAATGGAAACACCGTCAATGATTAACTATAATCTCGTCAGAGACTAAAACTTCTTCCATTAAAATTCAACTTAAAATAGTTCATTAAAAATTGTTAGTGGAATGCCACAGTGATAAAAACATACCACAGTTCTAAGAACATAATGCCAACGACATGAGGGCGTGAACACAAGCACTAACGTGAATGTCATAAATACACCATGTTCAAGGCCGCTGATGAATATGTGAGCATAAGATGAAACAGAAGCATCAGTTGAAATATTGTAGAAGTGGCCCTTAGCACCGGTAGGCTATACTATTGTCTGAAACCTTGTCAGGAAATGTCAGTAGAAACTGGAAAATGTTCTCTGTAAGAGAAGGAAAGGATGAATTAAGAAGTTGCACACAAGGAGAGAATGAGTCCTCATCTGTTCCAAACTACATAATCAGATTTCTCTCCTTGCGTACAACTTCTTAATTCATCCTTTCCTTCTCTTACAGAGAACAATCTTTTCCAAACTAAGTAATCAGAATTCTCTCCTTGCGTACAACTTCTTAATTCATCCTTTCCTTCTCTTACAGAGAAGATTTTCCAGTTCCTACTGACATTTCCTGACAAGGTTTCAGACAATAGTATAGCCTACCGGTGCTAAGGGCCAGTTCTACAATATTTCAACTGATGCTTCTGTTTCACCTTATGCTCACATATTCATCAGCGGCCTTGAACTTGGTGTATTTATGACATTCACGTTAGTGCTTGTATTCACGCCCTCATGTCGTTGGCATTATGTTTTTATCACTGTGGTATTCCACTAACAATTTTTAATGAACTATTTTAATTTGAATTTTAATGGAAGAAGTTTTAGTCTCTGACGAGATTATAGTTTAATCATTGACAGTGTTTCCATTACTTGTTTGTATATTGTATCATTTTTTCATATTTTAATGTCCTGATTTTTAGTAACTAGCTAAACTTTTAGCTTCCATATTTAATATTAGATGTACTCTTAAAGATTGTTTTTAGGCTGAAGATGCCCTAAATTAGGGGTAAAACATGTCCCATTTAACTGATAGTCTGTTTATGTAACCACTATAAGTGAAAATAAAAGTTTTGAGTAGGTGGATTAAAAAACACCTGTATTGTTTTTTAATTTTTAAAATCCCTGTGGCCGGGGACCCCATTGCCAGTCCATCAGTACGGGAAAATGAAGTTCTTAACTTATAATAATTAGGCAAATTGATTATGTTCGAGAAGATACTGCAGTTAAATGGGTACCAGTCACTGGACCTAATGTTTATACTGTAACTGAACTGCAGTATATAGTATAAACAAAAAAATGTATTTTATTTACATTTAATTGACTGTCCATGTGGTCCAAAAAGGTCAATAAGTCTCCTCCGCTGGCACTTGATGATGGTCGAGGTTGACTAGGTGGAATGGTTACTCCTTCCAGATAGGCTACACACATTGCCCAGGGATGTTAAATTAAAAATTTGGCTGCTACTTGAACTCGGCCCTGGATTTGATTCTTCTGGTTCAAAAGACACATCTGCTTCCAATTCCTCTTGCTGTTGAAGATATTCAGGTGTTTTCTTTGTGCTGGATTTATGAATGGAATGGCCTACTTTTGTATTTACAGTGTTTGGCTGAACAAGAATTTTCTTCATTTTTTCAGGACATTTAACCTTTTCCTGTCCAACATCGAGGTGACCTCGACATCATGGTTTATTGTAACCGGTCCAACGTTGAGCTCACCTCGACATTATGTTTTGTTGTACATGAGAAGTTATTTATTGAAGTTCTTTGACCTAATTGAGGTCGGTCGATATCCCTGGAGTTTCTAGAGCAAATTTTTGTGCACAAAAGAAGTTGTTCTGTTATCTCCATGAATATAATATGAGATATATATAGCCGTGTGTCATCATAGTTACCCGCAACCTGTCAGCTGTGTTTACAGTGAGTAGTGCTGCACGTGTGTTGTACTAGGCATGTTTATCTGTGAAAGCGAATTGTCTCGGATGAATTTGCGATATAAAATTGGCAAATATGAGTGAAGAAGAAATACATATGCAAATTCTTTTAGACAGCAGTGATGATGATTATTTATTTGAATTAGATGAAGAAATTAGAGAACTATCTAGTGAAGATGAAGGTGGTGTGAACTCCAGCATTGCAAGTAAAACTTTAGCGACGACCTGTGCGTAAAAAAGCGCGGAATGATTCCGGACCATCATATGCTGTTTCCGAAGATTCAGAAGAGGAAGTTCAGTGACTTCTACAAAAGCAAGAAGACGCGCTAATGGGCCGGGGTGGGGGAGGGGATATGGCACAAGGCAATGATGACGCTTCTCAGGTCAGGGTTGATAATTTCAGTAAAAGTGATACTGAACATACTTCCGCATATACAAATGGGAATGCAAATGGCAATAGTGTTTACCGGAATGTAACATTTCATGATAGTGAGCCACCTAGACTAAGTTATTCATCAGGTCAGAAAACTAGAGGACCGCAGGTTCTGCCTAGCTGCATCACTCCACTTCATTTTATTACGTTGTATGTTGTTTTTTACTCCTGCACTGACGGCGAAAATTATTATGAAAACTAATTCCTATGCAGTAAAATATACAGTAATAATCATAATAATAATATAATTACTAATAAAAATTCTGAGTTCAATCTGACTAGGTATAAATGTGCAAAATTAATTTGGACCAGACTGTTGGAACAAGAGACAGAAAATTGGACTGCAAAGGGTTAAAGAATTTCTGATATGACTGGTCATTTTATTAACATTAGCATGTTTGTATACAACATCACAATACTTGCAGACAACACCGCCTTTGTTATTGTCTTTAAAAAACTGCCAAGCTGGACCCGTTGTTTTGCCCATTTTGCTCATACTAATAGTTCACAAAAATGATGATATCAAGTGTTTTGACATAAAACATCAACTTAAGCAAAAAATCTCTTCATACGAGTTCAAATAAAAGACTGAGTACAGTGTCAGTTTGAATTCTGGGTAGGATGAGCTGAGCAGTGTTGCCAACCCACATGCTTGCTGGCATACATCCATTATAGAGCCCACATACTACAAAAACTTCCTGACGTGCATTTATATTATTTAGAGTATGATTTAAAAAAATTAATAATTTCTTTAATACTTAAGATTGAATGAAAAATAACTTAAAGCACTTTTACTAAGCATTTTTTAAAAAATGTCCTTTCTATTGAATATATTTTGTTACCTTTTGAGTTTTAGCATACACATATTTCAAGTAATATGCATATAGCCTACTCTTACTACAAAAGTAGCTTTTACCTCCCACATCTTTGTTGCTCATTTCCAGTACCATAATAAAACTCGACCTTTTCAATATCTTGGTATTTATTAAAAACTTAAAACACAAAACAACCAAAAGGTTTTATCCAATATTTTACTTTATATATATTTATCGATACAGCCACCTGTGGGCCACATTTACACAGTCTTCCTTCTATCACGCAGACTGATACCTTTCTCTTTACACTCTCGCCAAAGATTCTTGAATCTTTGACTTCTTCTTGCTCGTTCTTCCACCGAGTTGTTCCGTGGCCTCGCATGTTGCTCTTCAGACGCATCCCTCATTCCCGCAACCTTCTTCCTAAATGATGTCCTTTCTTTTATATCCTCTTCCTTGATACCTATTTCTTCCAAGTCATTGTGCACCTGTGTAAGCAATCCCAGTTGTTTTTTCCACTCTTCCTGCAGAAGAAGTATCCTGTTGGCCAATCTCTCAGGGTTCATTCTTTTGATATGCCCATAAAACGTCAGTCTCCTTTACCTCATCACAGTCGTGATTCCTTCTACTGTCTTGTAGAGCTCCAAATTCAATCTTAACCGAAATGTGTTTGGGTCACTCGTTGACTTTCTTGGGCCTAAGATTTTTCGTAAGAATCTTCTTTCTCTTTTATTAAGGACTGGGTCAGCCATCCTCGTCAAGGTTTCTGCTCCATAAAGGCACTCTGTTCTAACCACTGTGCAGTAATGTTTTAACTTGGCCTGAATTGAGAGGGACTTGGACTTATAGGTGTCATGACATAGTCTGAATGCCAGCTCCATCCTTCTCACCCTCTCCTTTAATCCCTCCTTTTCATCTCCACTGGGGGTGAGTATTTCTCTCAGGTATTTAAATTTTGACTTCTCAATAAATAAGATGGTACATGTTTCACCTTACATATAGGCATCATCAGCCGTGGGTTTAACCTTGAAATAAAATCAGGCACCTGATTTACATATCTTATTTATCTTATTTATACGTAAATCAGGTGCCTGAATTTATTTCAAGGTTAAACCCATGGCTGATGATGCCTATATATAAGGCGAAACATGTACCGTTTTAATTAACATGTCATTGTAATTCAACAAAGACAAGATTTATTGTATTGATTAGGTGGACAAATTAATAAATTAACTTATTGTTATTATTTCAGTCGAATATCATCAATGTCTGTCTGTTAGGTCATCAGCCCAGAGGCTGGTTGGATCCTCAAATAGCACCACCAAAAGTTATGCGGTTATAAGGAAACTGTAAAAACCAATGGCAGCACCAAAATGAGGCGTACTAGGCAAGACGAGGAGTGAGGTAGTTTGCCATTGCTTTCCTCACTGGGTCAGAAAGTGCTATTGCAGCACGACTGACCCTATGAGCAAACCCTTTCATAACACTCAGATGCACTAGTCGTGCTCTGAGTGTCATTACTCAGCACCATCCATACCCCAGCAGCTTCCATATTGTCACAGCCATGGATGAGACTGGGACTTTGGTGAAAGGTACACTTTACTCTGTCCTGTGCCAAGAGATGGATACAAAAGTACTGTATCCATCAAGAAATGGCAGCAGGCAAAATATCATCAATATGGATCAAAAATGATATTTATCACTTGTAAAGTCTGTTCGTGTCGCCTTTTTTAAATATATAAAATCCGTGAATGCTGTTTTTTCGAAAGAGATTCTTAACCCTGTTTTGACTGCAACATTTTGTAGTTCTTCAACTTGTTTCTTGGCTGTTTGATGGTTGTCTGTAATAAGAACGATGTAGTTTAAGGGGGGAAAAAAAATACTTTAAGAACTAAGAAAGACAATGTTACAGTGCCAAAACATGCAAATACCCAAAAATACCCGGATGTCCATTTTCTTTTTTTTATTTAGTTTTTTTAGTTTTGAAGGATCAGTATTGTTCCTGATTTCAATTTAAGGCATCAAATACCTGTGTTTCAGTCCTTGTTTGTCCAACACTTCATCACCACATCAAAAAGTGTTGTACAAAGCTCAAAAACTGAAAATACCCTAAATTTGGGTATTTAAATGACCACTGGGTATATACCCAGGTAAATACCCAATTTATATTTACCTTCCCACTGAGTATTTACCCGGTCCACATCATTAGTTACACATACTATACATAAAAACATCGTCCTAACATGAATTGCTCTGTCTAAAAAGTTATGTTTACAGATTAATATACATCTTATAAAAACATCCTTGACATGATTGTTACACTGTAAAACATGATTATATATTAGTTCAATCTAATGTTACTTATAATGACGTTGGGCTGGTGTGGATTGTTCTGTTTGTAATGTCCAACATGTGTGCAACCAATGGAAACTTCACTGACTTAATTGTCACTATTTTGTGATGTTCATTTTGGAGGTAAAAGTTCAATTGTGGTTTTGTGGGATGTTGATGTGGTTAGTTATCTGACTGTTTTTCTTCTCGTTGTCTTTTGATTATTATAACTGGGTAAAATGGGGCTGCTTGCTATTATGTGGGTCGGAAGAGGGGGCTTATCCAAGATCGTACCTTCGTTTGTTGTAGATCTTTTTGCTTATTAAAGGGCTGAGAGTGGTGGATTGAGATTCTGTAACGAGAAAAGTGTCTTAAGTTGTGAAGTTTATGTAAATAAAGTATAAAATGGGGATGTTAAGCAGAATCTTACTCACCCCTCGCTTTTCTTGCGGCTGGCTTGCTCCAGTGGCGCTTTCTGTCCGACTGGCAGTGGCTAATGCTGTGTGCCTTGTATTGTATCTGTGTGTGTTGCGCAGAGGGGTGGGTTGGGGTGGGGTGGGTGAAAGGGGGCATTGGCTGTTTTCGGAGAAGGGGGTCTGTCTGTGAGTGGAACTTTTACGTGTGGAGATTTGTTAATGTTTTGGAACATGTTCTCTTTTACTTTAATATTTTAAATAATAAAAAACATAATGTATTGGAAAGGTGGACCCTCAAGAAACATTCTTTCAGAAAGTTATATGTTGCTCAATACAGACCTAACGATGAGATTTATAACTTGTAATACTAAGCATCTTGTTGCTTATAATGTAAAATCTTCATAAAGTCTACACTATGACACTGTTGCAATGGAATTGTGATGGGGATGATAGGCATCTTAGTGAGCTGCGCCAGCTAATCACTCAGTTCGCAGCCAGTACAGTCTGTATTCAAGAAACTAATCTCAGTCCAGGTCATTATACGGTCTTGAGAAATTTTAGACTATACTCAACAGAACGAGATTATGCTAACCGCTTTTCTGCACTTCGCTTTCTGTCGCTTCCGATCTTTGGCGTCAAATGGAATAATGCGCACCAAGCACCTGACCTCTAATTGTGCGTCAAGCCATCTCTTCGTCGGTCATCCCCATTACATGTAACAAGCTTTAACAGGTTCACTTCAAGTAATACTAATCCTGTATTGACTATAATCAAATAGTGAATATTTAAGATAAACTGAAATATTATAACCAAGTGGTCCGCCTATTCAATACAATATATAATTTATTATATTTAGTACATGTTTCGTCCCCTAAGGGACATCATGAGCTATAATATATTAACATTAATATAGTAGAATACAAAATAGATATTATTAAAATTGGAAAGACACATTAAAATATTGGTGTATGGTACGACATTTAAAATAAGATCTTAGAAATGTTGTTAGAATTGTAAGTCATATGATCCATAAAAACAGTTACATTGTCCATTATACTCTTGATAATATTCTTGGGAAATAACAATTGTGCTTTATAAAATCTTAAATGATCAATTGTTGTGAATAGCACACTTGATTTATATCTCTTGATGAAAGATTTGTTAGATCTTTGATATGTATTCCTTAGATAGTATATACTTTGAATGCTTCAGAATTTAAAGTCAACTCGGGGCCGTAGTGATAAAGTTCTTTGTAGTAATGAATATTATTTTATCTGAAATAAAAATGAAAAACTATGTGTAAGTAACAAGAAATGGAAGATGAAATGAATATAATGTAATATAATCGTGTTACTTACTCCTTATTCTTGGCCCCGATGTGTGGATAAGGACTCACTTCTACTGAGGTAAGTGTGTATCGGATTTAAAACAAGTAGCCTACTGGTAGTTTCTATGCTGAGCGGAGAGTGTGGAGGGGAAGTAAGGTGGTGTGTCCTAGGGTGAACGACTGAGTGTCACCAAGCGTGTGACGTGTTAGAGATTCTGACGTTTTTTCATAACTCTCGTTTTTATTAGTTCTTCATATAAGATGTTAAACTTCTCAGAAAGCTCATTGATATTATTTGTTGGATTGTTCCTTTGGTCCAGATAAATGTAAATTTCTTCATATATGTTCAATAAATGGCCTTTATTTACAGTTTTCAGTATTTTAAGGTCATTGTCTATGTTTGTAAACATGTGATTGGAGTCTGTCGTGTTCGCTCATGGCCGAGTACCTGTTGTATTTCTTGGCTCTGGTATGTTCCTGATATCTTGTAATGAAGTTTCTTCCTGTTTGTCAAATATAAGTTCTTACACAACTAGCACATTTCAGTTTGTAAACACCCAAATTTTGGAATTTGTTATTATTATCGATATGAGTGTTATAAAATAATTTCGAGTTTGTGTTGTTAATCCTAAAAGCGATTCTTAAATTATGTCTTTTGAATAAATTTGTAATACTATATATTTCACTGTTGTTATATGTAAATATGGCAAATTTCTTATTCTCTTTTTTCTTTTTTGTTCTTTTTCTACGTAGTCATAAGCTTATTTTTTACTTCATTTATAATCCTGTTTACAAATTCTTTATTATAGCCATTCTTGTATGCTATATAGTATATAGTATTAATTTCTTTTTCTAAATCCTGGGTTGAAAGCGGAATATTAAAAGCTCTGTAAATCATACTAAAGAAAACTGGCTCTTTTATGAGCTCCCGGGTGTAAAGAATCTGCGTTGGTTTTCTAAAAATATTAAATGAAAAGTTTTGGTTATTTCTAGTAATTTTAAAGTCTAAATTATTTAAAATGTTATTTACTTCAGAGTCAAGTGTGAACTTGATATATGGTTCAAGAGAGTTGAGTTGGTTTAAAAAGGTCTGGCCATTAGTAATTCTTTCATCTAATATTACAAAGGTATCGTGCACAAATCTAGACCAATGGTACAAACCTTCAAGAGTATCGATAATTTTAGTTTTTTCCATGTGATAAATATAAATTTCGGCTAAGATGCCTGATGCTGGGGCGTCCATCGGAAGACCTTTTTGTTGGTAGATTTTGTTGTTAAACATAAAATAGTTTTGTTTAAGACTAAGTCTAGGACGATTAAAAATTCATTTATTTCTTGAAGACTCAAGTGGCTAAACTGGATCAAATTCTCTTTAATAATGTTAATGGTTTCTTTTATTGGAATACTAGAATACATATTTTTAATATCATATGAGTGTATTGTGTGACTGGAATTTAATTCTAAATTTTTGGTAGTGTTACAGAATTCAGTAGCGTTCTTTATAGATTTATTGTTGTGAAATTTGAAATGTGTTTGAAGAAATTTATGTACATATTGTGAAATTTTATATGTTGGACTAGTCCTGTAATTAATAATAGGTCTGATGAGTACCCCAGGTTTTTGTATTTTTGGCATCGCTCTAGCAGTATGAAATCTTGGGTTCATATTAAGCAGTATAATGGTCAACATAATCTATAAGTATCAATCTTATGTTGTAGTATAATGGTCAATTCAACTGTTTTTATCGATCATATGACTTACAATTTTTACAAAATTTCTAAGATCTTATTTTAAATGTTGCACCATACATCAATATTTTAATGTGTCTTTCCAATTTTAATAACATCTATTTTGTATTCTGATATATTAATGTTAATTTATTATAGCTGATGATGTCCCTGAGCAGATGAAACATGTACTAAATATAATAAATTATATATTGTATTGAATAGGTGGACCACTTGGTTATAATATTTAAGTTTATCTTAAATATTCACTATTTGGCCGTTCCCATGGTTGAGGGTCCTCGAGATTCAAACACCCTGTGAGTGGTGGTGGTAAAATAACATCCACGGTATCCCTTGCCTGTTGTAAGAGATGAATTAAAGGGGCCCAGGGTCTCTTAACTTTGGAGCATGGGTTGGCGATCACGGGGCCCTTAGCAGAGTCCTGGCATTGCTTCCACATTGCTGCCAGGCTCTTCACTTTCATCTATCCTATCCAACCTCCCTCAGTCAACTCTTTTTCTTTTCCGACCTTGACGCGAGGCCTAGGAAGTCTTTCATTTTCATGCCCTCCATCACCCTTGTCTTCCTTTGGCCAATATCTTCATTTTTCAAAGTGTCGGATCCCTTCTATTTTTTTCTCTCTAATTAGTGTTATACAGAGGAAGGTTGTCCAGTTGCACTTCCTCTTAAAACAGTAATCACAACCCCCACCATTGTGCGCTTGTTCCCCTGCTTTCACCTCTGTGACAGTAACCATTTCCTCATTGTTCGTACTATGTTGAAACAGAAATCCATCAAGGGTCCTCCCCAGTGGATTCTAAAACAAGCTGATTGGCCAAAGTTCACATTACTAGCTGCCTTTAACGACCTGAATAGCCCGAGCATAGACGATGATATAACTTACATCACAAAGTTATTCTTGCTGCATTTGAGAAGTCCATTCCATCTTCTTCTGGGACTCCTCGACGAATACTCATTCCTTGGTGGAACAAAGAAATAGCAACACCTGTAAAAGAGTGATGTGCTCATAATTGCTATCGTAGGCAGTTTGCTGTGGTCAAGGCGCAAGTTCTTATTCAACAGGGTAAGAAAGCTTCATGAGAAAGATGTGTCGTCCATAACATCACATACGCCGTCATCTCAAGTGTGGACTAAACTTCTACGCATTTTGGGTGTACAAGGACCATCCATAACACCGGGAATTTTAATGGCAGGTAATATTGTCATTGATCCACCCACGGTTGCTAATCATCTAGCAAACCATTTTGCAGATGCGTCTGGTTCTGGGAATTACCATCCTGATTTCCTTGCTCTGAAGTAGGAGACAGAACACCATCGGTTATAGGTATCACTTTGTAAGATAGCATTAAAAATAATATAAAAGTCTTGATAAATTGATCTTGTTCATAATTTTTTTATGTCAAGACTTAGAATGAGTGTTGTATATGTTCTTTTTTATGGTGTTTTTTTTTTGGGTTATGTTTTTGAACAATGGCGGGATGAAGTATTTTAAAATTGATCTTTCATAGGACTTTCAGTGTTGTGTTTTTAGTGTGTTCTGTGGACTTTATATTTTTGTTTTCAAGGTTGAAGAAGACCTAACAGGGCTGAAACATGTACCTGTTACATGAATTTACTTATTCCTTTAAGACACATTTTATTTCATTGTGTTAACCAATATGGAATAATTATATCATTTTCTTTACTGTATGGTCAATATGGTACTACGTAAATATAAGATTCTTAAATTAGATCCACTGATTATTTTAAATTCATCATCTTTTTTTAATCCTAGACAGTGGGTAAATTTTAATTATTACTACATTTAGTTTCATATTGTACCATTAGGGGCCAATGACCTAGATGTTAGGCCCCTGTAAACAGCAATAATCATCATCACCAGGGTGCCTACTAGTAACCTAAGTCTGTTTTCCCTGAGTTCTTTTATATTCCCGTTTTTCCTGAATTAAATTTAGTGGCACAGGGTACACAAGAGTGATGCTCGAGTATGTTTATCATACTCTGAATTATAATCTTGAAACATATTTTGTACGAACATTTACATTGGTATAAAGAAATGTATCATAAGTCATACAAGCTAGAACTTAACCCTCTTCACAGATTGACACTTTATGATATTGGTAATCCTATCATTCACAGCCACTGCAAGACACACTACAACCAACGAAAATAAATTGCATTGCTCATAGCAAGCCATCAGTCAATCACTCTTCAAACTAATGCTTGTGTTCATCAGGGACCTTGTTCTTGAAATTGGCATGAGTGAGCTTGCCAGTTTCTAAACACGCTCATAAGAGAAACGTATCCACCTGTGGGCGGGGACGGTAGAATAACACCCATGGTATTCCCTGCCTGTTGTAAGAGGCGACTACAAGGGGCTCTTAACTTGGGAGCATGGGTTGGCGACCATGGGGCCCTTAGCTGAGTTCTGGCATTGCTTCCACTTACGTACTTGTGCCAGGCTCCTCACTTTCAACTCTGTCCGACCTCCCTTGGTCAACTCTTGTTCTTTTCCAACCCTGACGGTATTAGAACACTCGAGGCTTAGGGAGTCTTTAATTTTCACACCCTTCGTGGCCCTTGTCTTTCGTTGGTCGACATCTTCATTTTTTGAAGTGTCAGGTTCCTTCCATTTTTTTTCTCTCTGATTAGTGTTATATAGAGGATGATTGCCTAGTTGTACTTCCTATTGAAACAATAATCACCACCACCATAGAAATATATATATTATGTAAATTACATGGAGTTACTGTCTTTTTAATTTATAATACACACCTTAAAAGTTTTTCAACACCTGTATTTTTTGTGTTTGTGAAGGATGTTCGCTCTAAGACTTGTTCCATTACAGACAGACATCCAAATGACGTGTAACACTACCTATTAGTGGACATGGAGGTAATGCACACAGTCTCAGAACAGTCCAGGAGAGTGCACTGTTACTGTCACCTGTGGACACAAGATGACAAGAGCACATTTGTGTCCTGTGTGGTATACAGACATGCTACAAGTAACAAATCTCATGTCTGTTCCGTATTGAAGATAACAATAAGTAAAAATCTTTCAAGAATAAAATTTACTGTATCCACCTATTCAATACAATTCACAGTTTATAGTGATTAAATTCTACATGAATTACATACACTTTTTAGGTACATGTTTTGCCCCTTTTTTTGGCCACCTTTAGCCTATTGACAATCTTAACCCTGGAGTGGTCGCAATGGGTCTATGAGACCCGGGCGGACATACTTATTTGTGTTCCTGTTGTTGGAATGCACCGAGCGCTTCCCGATCCCTGGTAGCTTCTTGGCTCCCGACCTTCAACCGAACACAGTAGTCCGCTCTCAGTTGCCTTGGAAACTTTTCGCGTACAGGCTGTTCAGGGTCTTGCAGACCCGGTGCGACTGTTAACGTTGGTCTTTTTTTTTTTTTGTCAAACTTCGCATTGTTAGTTTAGTACACTTTTTCTTCCGTGTAACAATAGATGAAGCTAACTCTGCCTGGATTCGTTCCATATTGGAGGAATCTGAAGATGAAGAAGCTCTTAGTCATTTCTGCCCGACAAACAAAGAGGACGACTTCCTTCATCTGCCCCGAGGGCCAAAATTTCATTTGCGGAGAACATGGACAATTTGTCTGCAGAATGTGCATAGAAATTGATTAAAGTGATGTTTCCATGTACCTAGATGTATTTCTAAAACTAATTTGATTTTAATGTTATGAATTATAATACATAATTCACACATACCTAAAAAATTCCATATTTTTGTACCAATAGTTCAAGTGTGAAATTCTCAAAATATATGTTTTAATAAGACTGTGTAGAAAATATATGAAAGTGTTGCTTTATGCATGTAGATGCAGGAAAAAGTGAAAAAAATGATGTGAAATACATTTTACTGTTACCATGTTTTATCATTCACAAGTTAACAGAAAACAATCAGTTTTTTCAGTGTAATTATTAAAATACATTTTTGGTTAAGAAACGGGATAGGTAAATATTGTAGTCATGCAAACTGCATTAAAATAAACAAAACAATGTCCTACAATACTGTAATTGGAAAAAAAGTGTAAAAAGCTAATGGTAAAACTCTGAGAAAAAATGGGTCTGAGAGACCCGGTGCGACCATTAATATTGACAAAACCCATGTGACCACTCCAGGGTTAAGATCAAGTCCAAGGCCTTGCTTGAGTTAAACATTTGCACTTAATACTATACAAAATGATCTTATTCTAAATTTTTTAAAATAAAAAAGTTCACAGCATCTAAAGAAAAACTTTTTATAATAAATTTTTTAGAATAAGATCATTTTGTATAATATTAAGTTCAAATGTTTAACTCAAGCAAGGTCTTGGACTTGACCTTAAGATTGTCAATAGGCTGAAGATGCCCAAAACAGGGCAAAACATGTACCTAAAAAGTGTATGTAATTCATGTAGAATTTAATCACTATAAACTGTGATTTGTACTGAATAGGTAGATACAGTTTTATTTTTGAAAGAATTTTACTTTTTTACTTATACGACATGCATCGACAAGTCATTAGCGCTTTTGACCATATGCGCATAGTAGCTCTGCGTCAGCAAGGCCTCTCTATGAGGGCAGTTGCCAGCCTGGATGGTGTACATCATAACGATGTCAGAACATACAGCCGCTATCATGTGACACAAAATTTGAAGATCGCCCTTGCAAAGGTTGTCCGCGGTCAATAACAGCAGCTGACGACTGTTACGTGTAAATCCTGGCTCACAGGAACCCGGTAGACACCATAACAGAACTGCGTAATGCCTTACGGCAGGCAGCTGGTAAGTTTGTGTCTTCGAGATGGGTGAAATGACACTGCTGGCTGTTTCGAAACATTCGATATGGCACAGTGAATTGCTTCAAAGCAATGTGTCGACACACGGAGCACTTCCATCTCAGACTGCAAGAGAAACGGTGTTCCTATATGCAGTACCTGGACAGTGTTTCGAGATGGCATGGTGAAACATGAACCATGCTTCATAGCTAAGTCCAATTCACTGAATAAAATGTGCGAATATTGTGATAATAAAATATGAGGTTCATGAAATATTTAATGAGTAAACATATGAAGTACAGTATGATAAATAGACGATATACAGTATAATAGTACCAGTATATAGTACTAAGTGCATACAATGATATTAAAAGGAATCAGTTTTATCATTAAAGGCACATTAAAACAGTAACTAATTTTAATAATTATAAAATAATTAATTAAATTTAAGAAGAGTTCAAAATTGGTATTCTGTGTACAATAACAAACTTAATCTAATGCAGTTGCAAAAGCATACCTAATGGTCTAAGTAAATGAACTAGAATAATTATAAAACGAGTAATGAAATCTAAGAAAAGTCCAAAATTGGAATTTTACGTTTAACAAGTAATCTATATAAACTAGTTAGGAAAGCATATTAAAATAGTTAATAGACTAAATGAACTAATTTGAGTCATTAAATCTAAGAAGAGTCCAAGATTGGTATTATATGTACAGTAACAGACTTGACGTAGTTCAGTTTAAAAATCTACTTCAAATTGAAATTTTAGAACCTAACTTCAAAATTTTTGCCCTTGACATGTACAAAACGACTGTAGTTTCTGTTCACGTGACACAACACACAAAGTAATCTCACTGCTTCGAAAAAGTGAAGTGTCATTGTGTCGAGGCATCGAGACAGCTGATTGCGCCGGCTCAGTATTTCGAAGCGTACACACACTAGCCAACTCTACTGTGTCTACGCAGACAATCAGAAACAGTCTCCATAGGGACTACCTACACTCAAGGGTTCCTTGGCGAGCACCTGCAACTGGACTCTAGAAGAATGGCAGAAGGTTCTCTTCACGAATTAGTGCCAGATGTGCCTAACACTGGATAATCATTGGATGAGTCCTGTATGCCATCCAACATGTCCATTAGGGAGGCGGATCCATCATGTTTTGAGGCGGCATTATGTATGGACATCGGACAACACTCATCGTCGTAGATGGCAGTATGATTGATACACAATACCAGAACAGAATCCTCGAGCCCATTGTTTAACCATACTGATATTTTGGCGACAGATTCCTACTGCAAGTTGACAACGCGCCTGCACCGCTCCAATCTAGTGAACCTCTTCCTCAGGGAGGAACACATCCATTGGATGGACTGACCTGCAGTATCCCATTGAACGTGCGTGGGATATGCTGAAACAGGCAGTTTGATGATGAATGAATCCACCTCTCTCCTGGCCAGAAAGCTGCTGTCAAAGAGTGGAACAGGATCAACCAAGACAGCCTCAACTGCCCTGTGGACAGCATGCCAAGACAGGTCTGTTCATGCTTCACTGCATGGGGTGAAGTAACACCATACTGAGAGGAAGCATCAAACTCCCATGTTCAATAGGCAGATGCACATTGCCAAAGAATAATCTTTGTGTTGCACCTGTCGTTGCTTTTTCTTTACACCAATCATGGTATGTTGACATAAAGTATGTATTTGCATCGCATACTGAAACGGGAATGTCGCAGCGACATTCATTATCAAAGTATTTCTGGTAAATACAAGCGCAACTCATAAGAGGTGTGCAAAGAGCGCTGTGCGCGCAGGTGACGGATGTAGCAGCTATGCCCACAACCTGCTCGCTGATGGAAAGCCAGCCAAAGACATGACGTAGCCATTGAACATTCGATTCCTTCCATCTCATGATTTCCAGAACCAAATGTGATACAAAAATTTCAATTACATCATCATGTAGTCCATAACAACATAGAGTAGAATACAAAATTTAATTAAAATCGACAGTGGGATAACTGAGAAATTGAAGTTAGAAGATTGACGAATCAGAAGCCACGATGCCTGGACTACAGGTATAAAAGGAGCTAGTTGAGTTAGCTTAAATCAGTATCTGTGTGTATTCCCAGCTGCCATGGTGTTTGGGTCAGCTGTGAAAGATATCGGTCAGAGATCGTTACTCTGTTCAGCAGACTGCCGACGGTAGTTGTGTTTACGGAAAGTACAAGTGTTCACATCTGTGGATGTACGCATTTCTAAATGTCGAAGGTGGAAACTTTGAGGTCTATTTTTGTCCGAGATAGGAAGTGATATTATACAGTCAAACCTCAATAGAACAATATCTAGGGAACCTTAAAATTGATATTGTTATAGCAGAGTTATTGTTATAATGAGGTTTTGTTAATTAGTGACTACTAAAGTACTGTACCTACTGTACCGAAAAGTGCAGTATATAGAGTACTCTTCTGACAAAAAAGATAATTAAAATACAATTAATGAAACACATTTCTTTCACTCCATTTACATGTAGATTGTTTCTTTCCTTTACATTTTTCTCCTCTAAAGGCCATTGTCTTCTCTGGCATCAGCTGGTAAAACAATCCCATCTCATCTGCATTGTACATGTTTTCAGGACTGTACTTTTCCAGCAGTTTTCACATGGTGTTTTCCGGCCAACATTCTGCATCACCTAAAGTTACGGATTTTTCTTCGCCTGAAATTATTTTAAAAATGATCCCATTCCGCTCCTTAAACCTCCGCAGCTATCCGTTACATGCCTGAAAGTTGGAATCGCCAAGCAACTTAGCAAAATCTAAAGCTTTTTGACGTTCAAGGGGCCATTAATTGGAATGTTCTGTGTATGCATCTCATTAAACCACCGCAGCGTAACACTGTCCACATTGTCAGCAGCAGTAGTCTTCATTCTTTTTCTCGAAAGGTTAAACTTACCACTAAGAAAACTTTCTTCAATTTCTTTCCGTTTTTTTTTTAAGAAACGTAGCCAGCGTCGATCGTGCAAGTCCATACTTCTTCACCACATCTACCTGTTTCATCCTATTATCAATGTCTTTGAAAACTTCTAGTTTGATGATGATGATGATGATATTTGCTTTACGTCCCACTAACTACTCTTTTACGGTTTTAGGAGACGCCGAGGTGCCGGAATTTAGTCCTGCAGGAGTTCTTTTACGTGCCAGTAAATCTATCGACACGAGGCTGTTGTATTTGAGCACCTTTAAATACCACCGGACTGAGCCAGGTTCGAACCTGCCAAGTTGGGGCCAGAAGGCCAGCGCCTTAACCGTCTGAGCCACTCAGCCCGGCCAACTTCTAGTTTAGTCTCTAAGCCTATCTGCTTCCGAGTTTCAGCCATTGTCGAAATCTCATTAGCTAAGTCCAAAACGTATTTATCACCTTAAAAACATTTACAGATAACACAGATCTTGTAAATAAGCTTTGTACGAGCTCATCACAACACTCCTGACTGCAACTCAGCTCAATAATGTACAGACTACAACTTAACACTGTTTCAAACACAGGAGCTCTTTGACTCTTACTACTTGCCGCTGATAACAGCTTGCCGCAGCTATTCGCTACCTGCTTACTGCCAGCAAAGTATGTAGGGAAGCTTCTAAGAATAGAGCGCTGAAGGTCGAAAGGTTTAACAAACAATACGTACTCTTATGGTAAGATTCTTAGAAGTAGAAAATAGTAAGATCCTCGAAACTTTGTCTTCGTTATAACAGGGTGTTAGTAAAGTTACTTTATCGTTTTAATGAGGGGTAATTAACATAGTAAACATAGGAAATCTGCTGGGACCATATAAAATTATCACTGAACCCGGGTTTACCGTTGTATCGGTAATCGTTCTACGGAGGTTTGACTGTATTGTGAGTTGTCAACAGCTGATAGACTTGTGTATTAAAACTTGAACAGTTCGAGCAATTAACATCCTTGAGAACAGGACTAAATTCCCTGAGCGAATAATCATGAATTATTATTAACTTGCATAAACTGGGCGGACTTGCCACATAATAGTTTATCGTCGTGTTATTATATATATATAAAACATTAGATGTATGGCTTTTCAGGCGTTAGCTCTATTAACCAGCGTTTCGTCTTAGGTCTGACACTAGATACATCAGAGTGGGATGTGTCAGACCCTACCCACTGACGTTGGGGTGTATGCAGGTGAACTTATCAGAAGCCTATTTAAGAGGCACAGTCTGATAACTGCATACAGGACGCTGGTTAATAGAGCTAACGCCTGAAAAGCCATACATCTAATTTTTTATCTGATTTTTATATGCTCTATTGGTGAAAAAATATCTAATTCCCTCCATGGGAACTTAGAATTTCCATTATTGTACATATTCAGGGAAGTGATAGTTCAGTTACAAACGAGACCATTTGACTCATGTCAGTCTTTCGCAACGAACTATATCATAATTTCTAAAGACTGTGTCATTTATTTGTTGGTCAGTGTTAATTTCTTTTCTTCAAACTATGCTGATCATGCTATAATCATGCCTTTTAGGTTCATAAGACTGTGTCTTAATGACTTCATTTACTATGTAAAAACTGTGCTTTAATAACAGAATTTATTTTCATGAGACTTTGCCTTAGTGACAGAATAGACTCAAGGTTTTTGAACTGTGTTCACTAAGTAGGCTTGGTGAACTCTGAACAACAATTATTTCATTTATGTTGAACTGTGTTAATCTTCGTCTTTCATTATGAACTGTGATATTCTATTAACTTGAGTTACGTCGACAAGTGCATCGAATGACAATCATTTAATTTTTATTTCATTATGAACTGTGGAACTTGTAAATTCTACGAACTGTGTTGAGTAGTAATATTCATTGAAGGTACTAATTAACAAAATGTGCAGTGCAGTAAAGAAGTGTCGTACCAGATCTCACTGACATTCTGTGAGATGCCCTTCATGGGACCAAAGTGGAATTAAATGCTAAATCAATAATTCCTCATTGTACGTAATCGATCATCAGGCATCAGACTCTGGGGTTCAATCACGATCCTCATCGGACCTTCAAGACCTGACAACTGCCGTGAGATAACTTGGTGCCATGGTGCTGAGAGGAGATCCATGGTGAGGGGGAAGGAGTCCGGCAACGCGGGATATCACCGACGCCGATGCCGAGAGACAGTGTCCCTTCCAACCATTGTTTGGACTTTCTTATCCATCCTTCACGTCTGTAAAAGGTGACATATTTCTTGTTTAACTTGAATAAACAAAGACTTACATTTCACAAGAACTTATTCAAATACCCTTCTCCCTGTGGTTCCTAGCATGAACCGTACACACCCTGGTGTCAACTCATTTTTTCCGATAAAGCTAAAGTATGGGCGTTCCTTTTACAGTACACTGACAGAGCAA
This sequence comes from Anabrus simplex, assembly GCF_040414725.1. Lineage (NCBI taxonomy): Eukaryota > Metazoa > Arthropoda > Insecta > Orthoptera > Tettigoniidae > Anabrus > Anabrus simplex. The sequence goes on along the minus strand of NC_090267.1, from coordinate 148,689,588 downwards.
ATGTCGTGGGATAGCGGAGCACTGATGCGCAGGTGTGTTGTCTGCATACCACACGCCCTCTGTGTCAGCGGCAGTTGTATAGGAGACCTTGTGAGCAGTGGCTGTGCATATGACAGGTGTAACATGGAACGTCATCGTGAGCTGACACTGTTCAAACAGGGTATGGTGGTCGGTGCCCGACGGATGGGAAGTGCGATTTCGGAAGTGATGCGGGAATTGGGCTTCACACGATCAACCGTGTCCAGGGTGTATCGTGAATGGTTGAATGCGGATGTCATCATCCATAACAGACGAACGACCGGTCGTCCAGCCACCCTCGATGACCATGATCGGCGACATCTGAGACGGATTGTCAGTAGTGACAGACGGGCAACCGTGCAACAAATTATTTGTGTTGGATTTTTCTTTGTTACAGAAAAGGTGCTGTTGTCAAGAAAGTTTTTAGTTTTTTGGATGTAATCAGCTTTGTTTATAATGACCATCGTATTGCCTTTATCAGCCTTTGTGATAATAAGCTTGTTATTAATTATCTTTTTGAGTCTGAAGATACGTTTTCTTTCTGTACCAGGAGGTACACCCCATTGCAGCGCATTCAAATTCAGCGCCTAAATGAACTCCTATATTGGTAAAACAGTGAAACTGAAACTACACCAACTTAGAACTTTACTCAGAAGATGTCACCACAGAAATATGATGTAATTTTGTTATTGTACAGTTTCCTAAACTGAGTGAATTTCTCCTTGTTTTGTTCGCCATTCATCAAGAAGTTTGGACATTCTTCCACAGATGACACTACTAAAAACTATGATTATGCACCCTGGTGCGAGTTGTAAGAAGTTATAATTTAAAGAAGTTTTGTATTTCTAGGTTTTTGTAACTGAATGATGTTCATTTATTTTTGGGTTGGCAATATTTCCTTTTTATTTCCGCCAGTTTTGAATCTAGCTAATCCCAAATTTCTGTAATTAATTTTCAGCCTGTCACAGGCTTCTTCCTCGATTATGAGTGTCACTTTTGTGTTTAACCAATAAAATCAAACCTGTTCTGATTCATCTTGAATGATCTTGTACCTTCCCTGACGGTTTATAAACTGCAGCTTTTCTCGTTTCGTGGCCAATTGATCGTCGTCAATCTTAGTGTGTGTGGTAAGCAGGAGGCGAGCGGCCTCTTTCTCCAGTCAGCAGAACATCTACAAGGTAATGGCCACGTAACTTATTTCTTTCTTGCTAACCCCGCAGTTTAACCCGAGGAAAAGGTCCGAATCTTTAACTATGTAACCAACTTTTCTAAAATTTAAATCTTCTTTTGGCTAATGTAAAAACTTTGTGAAATCTTTAACTGTAAATCGGGGATAGAGAGTGAATTACCCTCTCAAGATCCCCTTCATCTTGGTTTGAGGCGACTACATTTTTATAACTGTTTTTCATTCTGTAATGTGGTAGCTGCCTCTGTGGATCCGTGGTAGAGTGTCGGCCTCCGGATCCCAAGATAGCGGGTTCGAACCCGGCAGAGGTAGTCGGATTTTTGAAGGGCGGAAAAAAGTCCATTCGACACTCCATGTCGTACGATGTCGGCATGTAAAAGATCTCTGGTGATACATTTGGTATTTACCCGACAAAATTAATTCAATCTCAGCCATAGACGCCCAAGAGAGATCCGGTTTACTCTAGGTCCGCTAGATGGCAGACAGAGTAAACCGGAATGTCGAAATTGACGAGCAGACAGCCAGATGGCGTCAAATCGAAATGTCTGCAAAACGGCAGCTGAGGCCATACGATTATTATTATTATTATTATTATTCTGTAATGTGGTAAAATAATTTCTATACAAGTCACCTCAGTAGTTTGGGAATAGCCCCTGTTTCATCGGCCTAGAGCCCCTTAGGTTGTTTTAGTGTTTATATCTAGGAATGCTAGTATACGCCTCGATTCAGTTTGTGTTTCGGGCCATTTACTTAACCTGTTCTTTTCCGCAAAGGCCCTGTAGGTTGGGTACTAGATACCCCTGTATAACATTATCTTTCAATCTATAAGTTGTGCCTTGATGGGTGAATGATTGTAATCTTCTGAAATTGTTTTTCTGTTATTGTTGATCAATGTTACGCGCTTTCTATATTGCAGACCTTCACATTTAGTTCTCTTCCGACTCTGAAATAGCAAAGAGGTCAGCTAAGGATAACATGATGGCGAGCATAATTGGTGGTCATACAAATTTTAGTGAAAAATGGAAGGGTATGTATAGGTACTTTAAGGCAGAAACAGGTTCAAAGAAGGCCATTCCAGGAATCATTAATGAACAAGGGGAGTGTGTATGCGAGGATCTTCAAAAGGCAGAAGTATTCAGTCAGCAATATGTAAAGATTGTAGGTTACAAGGATAATATCCAAATAGGGGAGGTGAGTAATACTAAATAAGTATTAAAATTTACCTATTATAACAATGACATTTACAGTAAGATACAAAAGTTGAAAACTAGAAAAGCAGCTGGAATTGATAAGATTTATGGGGATATACTAAAGACAATGGGTTTGGGATATAGTACCATCTGAAATATTTATTTGATATTGTTTGGTTCAAGGAGCTATACCCAATGAATGGAGAGTTGCTATAGTAGCCCCTGTGTATAAAGGAAAGGGTGATAGACATAAAGCTGAAAATTACAAGCCAGTCAGTTTGACATGCATTGTATGTAAGCTTTGGGAAAGCATTCTTTCTGATTATATTAGACATGTTTGCAAAATTAATAACTGGTTTGACAAAAGGCAGTTTGGGTTTAGGAAAGGTTATTCCACGGAAGCTCAGCTTGTAGGATTTCAGCAAGATATAGCAGATATCCTGGATTCAGGGGGCCAAATGGACTGTATTGCGATTGACTTATCTAAGGCATTTGATAGGGTAGATCATGGAAGGCTACTGACAAAAATTAATGCAATTGGACTAGAAAAAAGAGTGACTGAATGGGTGGATATATTTCTAGAAAATAGAACGTGGAGAATTAGAGTAGGCGAAGCTTTATCTGACCCTGTTATAATTAAGAGGGGAATTCCTCAAGGCAGTATTATTGGACCTTTATGTTTTTTTACATATATCAATGATATGTGTAAAGAAGTGGAATCAGAGATAAGGCTGTTCGCAGATGATGTTATTCTGTACAGAGTAATAAATAAGTGACAAGATTGTGAGCGGCTGCTGGGAGACCTCGATAGTGTTGTGAGATGGACGGTGGGCAACGGTATGATGATAAATGGGGTTAAAAGTCAGGTTGTGAGTTTCACAAATAGGAAAAGTTCTCTCAGTTTTAATTACTGCGTTGATGAGGTGAAAGTTCCTTTTTGGGATCATTGTAAGTACCTAGGTGTTAATATAAGAAAAGACCTTCGTTGGGGTAATCACATAAATCAAATTGTTAATAAAGAGTACAGATCTCTGCACATGGTTATGAGGGTATTTAGGGATTGTAGTAAGGATGTAAAGGAGAGAGCATATTTGTCTCTGGTGAGACCCCAACTAGAGTATGGTTCCAGTGTATGGGACCCTCACCAGGATTACTTGATTCAAGAACTGGAAAAAATCCAAAGAAAAGCAGCTCGATTTGTTCTGGGTGATTTCCAACAAAAGAGTAGCATTTCAAAAATGTTGCAAAGTTTGGGCTGGGAAGACTTGGGAGAAAGGAGACGAGCTGCTCGATTCGGAATTGCTAGGCAGGCAATAATTCTATTGTGGAGATTTATCTGCCGTATGCAGTTAACAGACTGTGCCTCTTATAAGGGCTTCTGATAAGTTCACCTGCATACACCCCAGCATCAGTGGGTAGGGTCTGACTCATCCCACTCTGATGAATCTAGTGTCAGACCTAAGACGAAACGCTGGTTAATAGAGCAAACGCCTGAAAAGCCCTACATCTGATAAGTGGTATGTTCCGAGCTGTCAGTGGAGAGATGGCGTGGGAGGACATCAGTAGACGAATAAGTTTGTGTGGTGTCTTTAAAAGTAGGAAAGATCACAATATGAAGATAAATTTGGAATTCAAGAGGACAAATTGGGGCAAATATTCGTTTATAGGAAGGGGAGTTAGGGATTGGAATAACTTACCTAGGGAGATGTTCAATAAATTTCCAATTTTTTTGTGATCATTTAAGAAAAGGCTAGGAAAACAACAGATAGGGAATCTGCCACCTGGGCGACTGCCCTAAATGCAGATCAGTAGTGATTGATTGAAATACCACTCTTATCATAGTCGGTACGGTAAAACTGAATAAAACATAAGTGATTGGAAATTGTATACTCTATAACTTTTGTTATGTAGCACTTTTCAATAGGACCAATAATATAGGTATTTAAAAATTAAATTTTAGGTGCCTTCCCTTAAACTACAGTATCATCCAGGGCAAATAATTTTTTTTTTATTTTTTTTTTGTTATTTTGTTTTACGTCGCACCGACACAGATATATCTTACGGCGACGATGGGAGAGGAAAGGCCTAGGAAGTGGAAGGAAGCGGCCGTTGCCTTAATTAAGGTACAGCCCCGGCATTTGCCTGGTGTGAAAATGGGAAACCAAGGAAAACCATCTTCAGGGCTGCCGACAGTGGGGTTCGAACCCACTGTCTCCCGATTACTGGATACTGGCCGCACTTAAGCGACTGCAGCTATCGAGCTCAGTAATAAAATTGTTTATAGCTTGGACTGTAGTTTCTTATTCCCTGACTTTATATACCAATTTTCATTAATTTTTGGTAACCCATTTTCTCGTGGCTCAGTGTTGATATGCACTTAGCAACTAAAATACAAAACATGAATATCTGTGTTATCATAACCGGTATGGTAAAAATTTATAAGACATAAAAAATTGGAAATTTAATTCTATATAACTTTAGTCACGTAATATTTATCGATAAGACCACTAATAATATAAATATTCGAGAATTAAATTTTAGGCATTCCGCTAAACTACCATTTTACGTAGTGTGAATAAAATGATCTGTAGCCTGGATTGTAGAGGCTCATTCCCTGACTTTACATACCGAATTTCATTAAATTCTCTTTAGCCGTTTTCTCGTGATGTGTAGACAGACAGACAGACAGACAGACAGACAGACAGACAGACAGACAGACAGACAGACAGACAGACAGACAGACAGACAGACAGACAGACAGAAATTATGGAAAAGTAAAAAGTGCATTTCCTTGTTATTGTGGACATAACCGATATAGAAGTACCATTATTTTCAAATTCTGAGCAACACACGGCCTGTCACACTCTTATCTCCTGTCTAGCCAGATCTCCTTACATGGCTCGTTGAAGGCATTATTTTCTTTTCTTTTGACTCTTTTCTAAGAAATAAAATATATCAACAAGGATCTGCACTTTAAGTGGTAATTTTCCAGCACTTTTTTCAGCTGCTAGATTAATCAGGTGACAAATGCAACCTATGATGGCAATACGTGGTTGAACTTCCTTCAGAACTGCTGAAACCCCATTTCTGTGTCCTATCATAATAGGAGCATTGTTGGAGCAGAAAGCTACACAGTTTTCAATTGCTATGTTATGAGAATTAAATTGTGATAACATCAACTTAGCTATGTTTTGCCCTGTTGAGTTCCCGTCTAATGCTGGTATGGATAACACAGTGCTCACTACTTTTTCTCATGGAATATCATAGAATGTAACAACAATAGGATACAACTTGGCATTCGTATCATTGCTTCCATCCGTTGCCAAAGAAAATGGTCTGGTCTGAAGGCACTTAACAACTTCAGATGAGGGAAACATCTTCTTAAATAAAGCTCCAGCATGATCAGCCGCATTTAAGGGTACATTGTGTTCCACCTAAAAAGAAGTAAACAGATACTCGGCCCTAATTATTTCACTGTCAACGTTTCCAGACTTGGCAAAAAAAGGTGTTGATTTTCTTGTTATCTTCCTTCGATTTAACATAACTCACATGTTTACCGCACTTCACACGATTACTTAAATGATTTCTTCCACCATGTGCAACATTAATACCACACCCACATACCATGCAAAAGGCAAATTTTTCTCCCTTTCTTGATTTTAGTATGCATGGAAAATCAACAGAATATTATTCTTTAAATGTCTGGAAGTACCGTTTCTTGTTGGATTTATTCACGAATCCTACAATAAGAATATAGCATATAAAAACGTCTGAGAACAAATGTCTCGATATCTACTGAAACATCGAAAGGAACCTGGATCACTGAACATCACATAAAATTATAACATAAATTTGATGCCAACCTTGTGAACAAAGAATATGCACATGCTAAAAAACACACACACGTGGAACGTATGTTATTAGTCCAAGGAATACAGGAAACTGCGAAGCACAAAGTTATAACACAAAAACTTGAATACTTCATTAAAATAAGGATGATAGGAAAACTTAAAACGGTCCACCTTTTCAATACAAAAATGTTATAGTTTATTTATAACATGTATTTGTACTTGGAACTAGTTTCAACGCTGATTTGCGTCATCATCAGCCAAAATGTGGGAATAGGCAAGCATGTAGGCATTTATATTACACAAGGCGTTACATTAAACAATACACATCTTACAAGGAGATAAAAATAGGGACGAGTATAGAAACAAATGAATCGTTGAGAAAACAAAAGTTATACATATTAAAAATAACCTTAACCACACATCTTGCAGTGCGAAAGTGATCTTCTTGAATGATTCCTGAATATAAAACACACGTTCACACATTTCTGAAGAGCCAGCAGGCAGGACAAAGTAAAGTGAAACCTTAAGAGTTCTCATTTTTCTATGTTCTGACTAACTAATGAAGTCTCCCTTGAGTTCCTGATAAACATACAAAACAGGAAATTCTCCTTCACTCTCAACAATAGCTATAAAGACCAACGGTAAAATTTCATTTTAAATATTGTGCAGAGACGTGAAAGCATGATTTTGAACATGATATAACTCCTTCATATAACCCAGTTTTTTACACAAGGTGTTACATTAAATAATACACATCTTACGAGGAGGTAAAAACAGGGACGAATGGAGAAACACATGCATCGTTGAGAAAGCAAAGTTATACATATTAAAAATAAGCTTAACCACACAACTTGCAGTGCGAAAATATTAGCCTTGAATGATTCCTGAATACAAAACGCACGCGCACACACTTCTGAAGAGCCAGCAGGCGGGGAAAAGGTAAGGTGAAACCTTAAGAGTTCTTCTGAGAAGAGTTCATCATTCTTTCTATGATCTGACTAAATAATGATATGTATGTTTATCAGGAACTCAAGGGAGACTTCATTATTTAGTCAGATCATAGAAAGAATGATGAACTCTTCTCAGAAGAACTCTTAAGGTTTCACCTTACTTTTTCCCCGCCTGCTGGCTCTTCAGAAGTGTGTGCGCGTGCGTTTTGTATTCAGGAATCATTCAAGGCTAATATTTTCGCACTGCAAGTTGTGTGGTTAAGCTTATTTTTAATATGTATAACTTTGCTTTCTCAACGATGCATGTGTTTCTCCATTCGTCCCTGTTTTTACCTCCTCGTAAGATGTGTATTATTTAATGTAACACCTTGTGTAAAAAACTGGGTTATATGAAGGAGTTATATCATGTTCAAAATCATGCTTTCACGTCTCTGCACAATATTTAAAATGAAATTTTACCGTTGGTCTTTATAGCTATTGTTGAGAGTGAAGGAGAATTTCCTGTTTTGTATGTTTATCAGGAACTCAAGGGAGACTTCATTAGTTAGTCAGAACATAGAAAAATGAGAACTCTTAAGGTTTCACTTTACTTTGTCCTGCCTGCTGGCTCTTCAGAAATGTGTGAACGTGTGTTTTATATTCAGGAATCATTCAAGAAGATCACTTTCGCACTGCAAGATGTGTGGTTAAGGTTATTTTTAATATGTATAACTTTTGTTTTCTCAACGATTCATTTGTTTCTATACTCGTCCCTATTTTTATCTCCTTGTAAGATGTGTATTGTTTAATGTAACGCCTTGTGTAATATAAATGCCTACATGCTTGCCTATTCCCACATTTTGGCTGATGATGACGCAAATCAGCGTTGAAACTAGTTCCAAGTACAAATACATGTTATAAATAAACTATAACATTTTTGTATTGAAAAGGTGGACCGTTTTAAGTTTTCCTATCATCCTTTCTCAGTTCAATACGGACAAATATGAAATTCCTAGGTTTAAATCATTAAAATAAGTCGTAACCTTAAAAGGCCAATACATTCAAGGAATGCCAACTTTGTGAACAAAGAACAACCTTCACGTGGGCAAAGAATATGGGTTAAATCACAACAAGCGGAGTGGAACAAAGAATTTGTGGAGCGGAGCCTGTCGACACCTAAGATTCACATGGACGAACTGTTATCCCAGCTTTAAATTCAATTCCAATGACGACACAAACATCACACAGTTATCAAAGAATGAGTTATCGACTATCTTGGACTTGCCTTTGCCCCATGCGAACAATCAGTTGTACAGAAGTGGGGTGATTATCGAGTGTTAACGTTTCAAATTTTTGTCCACGAAGTAGTAAAATGACACCGTCCATCCGTTAAACCGTAAAATGCTGCAATTTCCATAAATTTTATGGATAAACCACAAATGTTGGCAAGTATGTATTACCCCTTTCTTTTGCCTCAGCCCTGGGTTATGGGATAATTCAGCAATTATAGTTCACAGAGTCTTCAGATATCACAGCATAAAATAAACTACTACTGAATATATACACTATAGTACGTATAAATCACATTAGGGCTTATTGCAGACTGGATGACTATGATTCAGTCAGAACCATGTAACTTGTCACTGCAGGTTGAAACATGCAATCTGGCTAACAAGCAAAATAATCAATCAATCAATCAATGCTAAAGTCATGAAATGTAGGAAAAATGATCAGCCAATATTTAAAATATCAATGTGTAAGTAATTCTGAATATTTTTTAAATATTTCCTCAAAAAAAAAAAAAAAAAGAAAATTGAACCATTTTTAATGTTGCTGGTACCTATTAAAAAAAATTAAAATATATAATACCATAGAGATGCCAACTTCAAATTTTGTGTGAATTACATTTAAACATCAAAGAATTAATAGGATTTTTAAAAATAGTCATATGTTTATTAAATCAGTTTTTTTTCTTCATTTTTGGGCATATAACCTAAAATTTAAGCCTGTTAAAGCATGAACTTTGGGTAATCCTTATTTTTAGCAAAGTTATCTCCATACACGCCATGAAGGTTCCGGGAGGGCTCGAAGGTAAAAGCTTCCGCTATCCATGATCTTAGTGAACCTCAGGGCCATGTGCACCTCAGAAAGTGGAAATCTCATTTCTTAAATGTTTCAACATCCTGATGGGGAATCGAACCCACATCCTTCCAGGTGAACAGAGTCCGTATTTTTCAACTTTCGAATTTCTTTGCACTATCAACCTTCCTATTTTCTTTCCTTTGGTTATCAAAAGAATCTTAATGCCTATTTTGTTGAAATCAAAGAGGAGGAACCCTGCCACAGTGGCAGGCTATTCCTGCATATTGTACCGGGAAAAGTCATAGGAAAAGTGAGCATTAGAATGGTCTTAGGGAGTGTTCAGTTCTTAGGAGCCGGTAGAGAGAAAGGAGTTCGCAGTGCAAAATAATAGATGTTATTTTTATAAGATTAAGTTTATTGAACTTGTATGAGGCATAAATAACTCTCTTACTATTTCACATTTGGAATCAGAAATTAACTTTCTTCTGTTGGATTTTCTGTTGCATGTTTTAAGCAATGTTCTGAATTCTAGTGAGCGTTTGCAACAAATGAAAATTGAAAATAAATTAATCTTCTTCATTAACTTCATAGAATTTGTGAAATAAATATCACTTGAAATTCCTAAAGTCTTTCTAAAATCATCATTTGAAATTCCTAACGTCTTTCTAAAATCCTTTTAGAATTATCACTTGAAAAGAGAAAATATAAAGTTACTTTTTCATAAAGTTCAGTATTACTTTGTAATTGACTAGTTCTATTTAACACTTTGAAATTATGTGAATGACTTCAAACTGATAATGAAAGTTTGTTGAAAAAGAAGTAATCACTGTCTTTACAGTTCAAAAGTTTGATGTTAAATGCACTCGTATCACGTGAATAATCTTGATGCTGGAATAGGAGAATTCAGTTCAGCGAACATCATTTGGAACTCTGTTGATGTCATGATGTTCACCAGGGCACCCCATACCATCTCCCACGATGTACCACGTTTAATCCCACGCTGTACCACGTCAATTCCCACGTCGTATCAGGTGTCAGGTTGATATGAGGGGAAAACACTCGGTCAAGGTTTCTGGTGTCACTTAGTAAATTGTCTAGACACGAGAAAGTTGAATTGACTGTTCAGATTATGAGTGTCGAAATAGCATGGTTTAATTAAGTGAAAATTGTTAAATCACTAATAAACAGTACTTAGAATCACAGTCTATCATGTTTAGTTCAAAATAAGAAGCACAGTTCGAAGTAGTTATTTTTTTGAAGCACAGTTCAAATAAACACAGTTCAGAAAATTCTACCTTTAGAAGCACATTTCCAAGTAGTTATAGTTTCGAAACACAGTCCAAAATAAACACAGTTCGGAAAATTCTACCTGTAGAAGCACAGTTCAAAGCACAGTTTATCAAATAATTCGTCCTATTTACACACATAAGTAGTGCCACTGTCATTCAAAAGCTTGTTTTGTTTTCAAATAAAACATGAAGGCTAATGATTATTGTGTTATCAAGTGCAAATTCAGTTCACTCACCACACACGTAAGATGTAGTTAGAATGTCCCTAATCATTCATGACATTAAGGAGATAATATGCGTTATTTCCTGTAAATAGAGTTGACATTTCACTAATTTGTTATAAAATAACCTTAATATTCACTTGGCTATCTACTATCACTGCTCAAAATAATCAAGTTTGAGTTCAATATAAGACAACGTTAGATAAAGTTGTTCACTCTCTGTTACGAAAATGCTAAGTTCAGAAATCTCAAAATATTCTAAGTTCCGAGCTATTACTGTCAAATGTTAAAGTTCATCGTGATACACACTGGGTTTTTCTAAGTCCCGAGCTATTAACATGAAATGTTAGAGTTCATCTTGACACACGCTGGAATTTTATAAGTTCCAAAGCACTGTAGAAGATTTTACAAGTACGACGATTAGTTCAACATAACGCGCGACAAAGTTACGTGGTTTTAAAGTTAAAACCTTCATTGATCCGTATTGAAATGAGAATCACAATGTTAAAAAGAGAGAGGTTCCACCTATTCAATACAATGATAAACTGTTGCACAAAATTTATGTCACAACATGTTTAATTAAACAAAAGTTATACGATTCAATTTGTAACTAACTATAGGCTCCGTGCGTATAGCAATGTGCTGCTGTGGGTGGATACTACGACAACTACTTAAAGGCATATTCATCAACAATATTGACCGCAAGGAGCTCAAGTACGTGCAATGTTTACATGCATTTATTCAATCATTTTATAGTGCTATCTTCAGAGATTATTTTTTTAATGTCGTAAACGTTCCGGGAGATGTATGTGATTACTGTTGGGTGCATTAATACCGTAGATACTGTAATACAGAGCTTTCTTTCACTATCTAGTGAAATTTACTTCAAAAGACGGTGGATTTGAGCAGTAAATCGTAAGAAGTAACTCGGTTTAAAGTTCGGCCTCGCGGTGTAGGGGGCAACGCGTCCGCCTGTCACCCGGCGGCCCCGGGTTCGTTTCCCGGTCGGATCAGGGGTTTTTAATTGTAAATGATTAATATCTGGGGACTGGGTGTTTGTGACATCCTTGACGTTCCTTTCCTCACATTCAACGCTCTACACTTCCGCAATTCCAATTACACGCAGGTTCATATCATATGGTGCAAGTAGGGGAAAAAGTTTTCTATAGGTTGACGCCCCAAACAAATAGCATTTTGTATTTTAAAAACTCAGTTTAAATGTTTTAATTAATACAAAATAACACCTTACAAAAGTTATTTTTTTTTTAAACAAAAATGTTAACAATTACAAACAGTTATAGCGGTGTTATATTTGCAAAGTAAGCTGCAGCAGCCATCTTTTTTAAAGCACACAAGTAGGTCTGTCTGTCTGTCTGTCTGTTAGGGCATCAGCCCAGAGGCTGGTTGGATCCTCAAATAGCACCACCAAAGGCTATGCAGTTACAGGGAAATTGCAACAAATGGCAGAGCCCAGATAAGGCATACTAGGCAAGATGAGGAGTGAGGTAGTTTGCCATTGTTTTTCTCACTGGGGCAGAATGTGCCACTGCAGCATGATTGACCCTATGAGCAACACCTTTCATAACACTATTTGTGCTCCGAATGTCATTACTCAGCACCACCCATACCCCAACAGCTTCCATATTGTTACAGCCATGGGTGAGACTGATTATTATTATTTCCTGCAAACTTTTTTCTTGTAAATATGACCACAACACTGGGCAAGTTGGCCTTGTGGTTAGGGGCGTGCAGCTGTGAGCTTGCATCCGGGATATAGTGGGTTCAAACCCCGCTGTCGGTAGCCCTGAAAATGGTTTTCCGTGGTTTCCCATTTTCACACCAGGCAAATGATGGGGCTGTACCTTCATTAAGGCCACAGCCGCTTCCTTCCCACTCCAGGCATTTCCTGTCCCATCGTCGCCATAAGACCTATCTGTGTCGGTGCGACGTAAAGCAAAAAAAAAAAAAAAAAAAAAAAAAAAAAAGACAACTTTCTGCAAGGTTGGAAGAATTAGGCTGATAGCTACCATATAAAAAACTCTGAAGTCCCACTGTTATTATTTAGTCGGCCATTACAACACTCTGTGAGATTACAGCAGATACCACGGCAACACATGAAAACTTAAATGTTCGCCACACGCAGCGCAGCAGTGCATTTCTCCCATTAACGCACGGAGCCTATACCTTTCCAGTGTCTGTCCTTTTATACTGAAAGTCGAGGTCGGCTGCTTGTACCTCGAGGAAAAATGTGCTTTCTTTATCAACTCAATATCTCGATAATCTATGAGCCGATTTATGTGAAATTTTAACATGGTGACGTTTAAATAATAGGCTTCACGATGATGTACTTCATTTTTCTGTATCTTAAAAGGGTTTAGGAGATATAAAAAAAAGCTTTAGTACATTCTAGACGATTAGGTCAGCTTCACGTGACGATTGCATCATCCCACACGCTTCCAGCTGGTGGCGTAGCTATCTCGCTGCTTGCAGCTCCGTGCCCCGTCCCGTTACCTTGTGCGTTCAACTCGTGCATTCTAGCCGTCCTGTTGCAAATACTTCGCTAATTAAAAACTATGTTCCAGGCCTTAGGCATTCCTGGTACAATATTCATATGCTAGACTGCTGTCTACGTTCAGTTAAGTGTCAGCTTCCATCTGGTAATGTGAATGTTTAACATCATGGCGAGTGGTTTAAGAAGTAGTGATACAGTTATTTACTTAGTTGCAGTTAAACACCAGATTACTGGATGTAAATTACCATCTAATCGACAAGTTTTGTCAGTCTTGTTTTGTAACATGTGCGGGGTGAAATTGACTGTTAGTGAAAGTGCTAATATAATTGCGCGTGAATATGTAATATTTTGGGAGAAGGCTAGGGAGATGAGTGCAGCAGAAGGGACAAAGAACATCACAACAAACGATGGTCAATGTAATGTTACTGTTGATCAATTTTATGAGCTTTCAATATTATAAAGTCGGTACGGTAAAATTGAATAAAACATGAGTAACTTTTTTTATGTAGTACTTTTCGATAGAATTAAACACTAATTTTAGGCACCTTCCCCTAACCAGGGTGAATAAAATTATTTATAGTAGTTCCTTATTCCCCGACTTTACATACCGATTTTAATTGAATTATGTTTACCCATCACCCTCATGACTCGGCGCTAATAAGGACTTAGCAACAAAAATCCAAATTCATGAATATGTCTGTTATCATAGCCGGCATAGTAAAAATTTATGAGACATAAATGATCGGAAATTTAATACTATGTAACTTCAGTTATGTAGTATTTATCGATAGGACCACTAATAACAAATATTTGAGAATTGAATTTTAGGCCTTGCCCTGAACTACCATTTCATTCAGTGTGAATGAAATTATTTATGGCCTAGATTGTAGTGACTTTTCCCACCCAACTTTACATACTGATTTTCATTAAATTCTCTTCATCCGTTTTCTCGTGATGCACGTACAGAGAAATTACGGAAAGTTAAAAAGTGCATTTCCTTGTTACTGTGGACACAACTGATAGAGAAATACAATTCTTTTTAAATTCTGAGAAGTGTACAGACAAAACTCTTTTATATAATATATAGAGATTTAGGTCCAGTGCGGCAAGTGTTAACATTAACTAATTGTAATGAAATTTGGCACATTATCAAAAATTTTAAAAATTTAAAAAAGGTGTGGGGATGTCCGTGCGTGTGTACGCGCATTTTAATCACTCAACATTTTTGTGTAACCCCCCTAATGGACCACCCTAATGAATTCAATGCTTAATGTTTTGTTTTATGTCATATTGCCTGAGAAAAGCACATTTTAAAAACTTTTGAATCATGATCTAAATAAATTAGAAAAAGAAACATAAAAATTTAGAATCTCTCTGTTGGAGTATTAAAATTGTGTAAAAAAAAATCAAATGAAAAGGAAGTGGTAAGGTAATATGCATTGGCTGACTTGACATGGAATGATCCCTAGTGTCTTTATTTATGCTGTACTTCAATCAACATTTAGTTGAAAATTGTGTGAGGAAAACTTTGTAGTCACACACTGCCCGACTGCATTGGTCTAGTCTCAACAGGTGGCCAGCTGGGCAACTCGGATCTATTCTATTCGCTGTAAATGGAAGACAAGACCTAGTTCTTCTGGTTGACTTAGATGTCAGTGTGTTATCACCGTCAGTGTACTGTGTGATGTCAGAAGTGTGCTTACTACTGCCAAGAGTCTCATGAGACAGGTCTTGTCAGCTAGACAATTAAAAGGTCTCAGGATTCTTGAGATATGCGTTCGCGTTTCCCATTCCTAGATTGGAGAAAGAGAGAATGTTTGAAGGTATGTTTCAAAAGATAGATTTTGTGGAGACTAGGATAATTTGTGATTATGAAGGTTAACTGGGTTTGGTTGCTTGGGGAACCTGGGCTACCATTTAGTGGAGTAACCTGTAGAGATGAAGGCATATTCCTTAGGTGATGGTGGTGGTTATTATTGTACAAATTATGGGCTTTTAGGAGTTGATAACATCCATTTACCCTGGCTGGCAACAATGAATGGTCATCTGATGTGGGTAAGGAGTGAACCTGTATTGTACATGGACAGTCGTTATATTTCTCTGCTAATCACATTCACTACTGGTAACACTTGTAAGAATCAGAACATGCTGTCAGCTATGCAGCTGATGTTTCATTCAGAACAAAATTACAAAATTAACTTAGATGTTAATACAGTAGAAGTCCGCTATAGCAAGTATGACATATAACGAGAACCCTGTTATAACGGCAATTTTTTGCTGTCGCTTCAAAATTCCTATATTAAAACTGTGTATTATCCTTCGGTTACAGCAAGAGCCCTATCACTGACACATCTGTTATTACGAGTAATTAAGCGCACGCAATTTTTTCCGTTACCGGTATTTATGCACCCCAGCGATTATGTTGTATGCGATCGATTACCTTCGGTATCGTTCCCTTACTATTCCCACTAGCCAGTTCTCTCATCGACGTTCGAAGTCGATCTCGGAGTCGGTTAGTAATACCCGTCGACTGCTGTTCCGTAACGAAAATTTGAAATGATAGAGGACATATTTCGTAACAAATGCGTAAATAACGTGTTCGATAACAGTTGTTAAATTCACAATTAAGTATTTAATTTATTTTCCACCTAGTCGATACAATGATTGCTTAAGGCAATTTTTAATGGTCAAAAGTGGTACATGTTTCGTATATTATCAACATCTTCAGCCACATAACACTGTTTAGATGAAAAATATATAAAATTTTATATATTATATATATATATATATAAAATATTTTATATATATATATATATATATATATTATATTTTATATATTTTTCATCTAAACAGTGTTATGTGGCTGAAGATGTTGATAATATATGAAACATGTACCACTTTTGACCATTAAAAATTGCCTTAAGCAATCATTGTATCGACTAGGTGGAAAATAAATTAAATACTTAATTGTGAATGTATTGAAGTGCGATACGGACCATGAAGCTGATTTTATGTAACAGTTGTTAACTCGTTAAAAATAAAGGCTGACTAAATTATCACTTAAATTTAATGCAAAATAATGCAATTAAGTAAAGAATGGTTTACACCTCGAGATATGGCAGAGTTACATAAAATCAGCTTCATGGCAGAGTGCATAATTGATTTCAAAGTTTTAAAAAAAAATGCTATTTGTTCGAGGCGTCAACGTATAGAGATCTTTTGCCCCTATTTCAGAGGTTAGTTTATATTTTCTTGTGTCTGGTTAAATTACGGAAAGGCTATTGTCGTGTAAATTTATAGCGATAAGATTATAATTTCTCTACTGGCGCTTGAGCGTGTTTTTATCATACATGTAGTACGGTTAAGTTAGGATAGGTGACGCTGTTTGGTAACTAAAACTGTAACATTTGCCACAAAATGCGTTCGATCATCTTTGGTACGGTATAGTTTTCTCACTATGTGCATGTGCAAGCTCTCTCGTAGACATTCAAAGGCGATATTGGAGTCTATTAATAATACCTGTCGACTGCTGTTTTCTAAAGAAAATTTGAAATGAAAGAGGATAACACGTTTTCATAATAAGTGCGTAAATAACGTAGCCAATAACAGTTGTCAACTCGTTAAAAATAAAAGCTGAAGTAAACTGTTGCTTAATTTTAATGTTATATACTGAAACTATGTAAGAATGTGATACACCTCAAGATATGGCAGAGTACATCACTGATTTCAGAGGATAGTTCATATATTCTCGCATCTAGTTAAATTTCGGAAAGGCTATTCACATGTAAATTTTTAGCGAGGAAGTTATCATTTCTCTACATGCGTTTCAAATATATTTTCATGATTCATACGCAGTTAGGTTAGGCGACGCCGTTTAAAGAAGAAAACTGAAATGTTTGCCACAGAAGCCTCTGGGATGATACCGTATTTCTCCGAATCCAAGACAACATTTTTTTCCTCAGAATCTCATGCGAAAAATCAAGGGTTGTCTTGCATTTGCAGCCTAACAGTAACGAATACCACTGGCAATGACGTTCTGTTAGCCTCTACAAAAACGTTTCTCAAATCTGCAGAATGGCATCAAAACATGCGAGCCGTCGAATTCTTAGAAAGGCCACGGCTACTCAGTGGCAGAGTTATAACGCATCTACTGTACCTGCAGCTTAGTAAAAATTTTATAGACAGCAGGAACATTTTCGTGATGGATAGTCGTATTGTAAAGATGTGGAACTTATTGCTGGCAAATTATCAACAGGTTCTCATCGATATTATGATGCCAATTTTAAGTTAACACTCGGAAATGTAGAATAATTGTGCAGCCGCAAGGAAATACGACATAGGCCTAACTAAAGTCAATATTTGACGTTAGCATGAAGACAAAGATAGCTAAAAAATGAGTACTGTACAAAAAATGCATTCAGTGGTCCGCAACAAGGATGCTTTAAAGAAGTTGAAGATGAAATTGTGATACATGTGCACGAAAATCTGAAGGGCAGAATGGTCACACTGTAGCGCAAACTTGTTCATTGACCTTCAACGTCAGCGATTAGGCCTATATATCGCCTGCCGCTGAAGTTGGCCGAACCCAGCAAGCGAGACGTGCTTGTAGCGGTAGCCGGTTATATCTGACGCTGAGTAAAAGTAACAGTTTTATATACAGCAAGAATATTTTCCTGATGGATCGTTGTATTGTAGATATGCATGGAATAGGTATTACCGACAAATTTTCAACGGGTTCTCTTTGGTATTATGATGCCAATTTTAAGTTAGTGGCCATTAAACCCGCGGAAATAAAGAATAATTGTACAGCCACTAAAAAAAGTTACAGCATAACAAAGCCAATGTTTGGCGTCTAAAAATGCATACTGTACAACTAAGGCATTCATATGATTTTACAAAGCACGTTTTGAGCCTGATTTAAATGTTTTGATGGAAAAAGTGGTGTTCGTCTTGGATTCGGAAAAATACGGTACTAAAATTTTTCAGAATGAATTTAAACACAAGCTTCCACGAAAAATAACAGACAAGTAATCCATGGTGTGAATATCATCCGCAGAACGCAAGTTCTGAACAAACTGATTGCCGTTTCACACCGATTTTAATGTGCATGAGGGTTTTTCCGACTTTCATACAAAACACGTTATAATTCTCATGTTAGGTCCGTATTGAAATGTACGTAAATACAGAGTATGTTACAAGTGTTTATTGCTCTACCCTCAACATGTTTTTGGGCACATTGACTCAACGCTCCGGAAAGTATAATCTCGTGAACTTGTGACATGCAGCTTGATACTACGATTTTAACAGAGGACATTCTAATAACTTTTTATGTTTAGACAAACACCTACATTGATATCCTCTTTTTATCACTTGTAAGAACAATCAGGATCCTGATTTTTCACCATACAGGTTTGAGTTGAGGCTGATGATGCCCTTAATATAGGTGAAACATGTCCCTTAACATTGTATAATAATATTTAATTCTTTAAAAAAAAAAAAAAAATCTCTTTGTATTGAATAGGTGGATATTTAAAAAAATAAATAAATAACACTTGTAACATACTTTGTATTTCATACAAAAATCGGGTGTAATGACAATCCGCTATAGAGAGTAAATTTTTCACTGTTATGAATTGTCGCTGTAATGGACTTCTACTGTATTTAGTAATTATTGAACTTCAGCTTTAAGATTTTATGCAACTATTATTTCAATTCCTTGCGTATAGAAAGGTCTAAAAGACCAGCTGTGAACGTGTGAGCAAGTTTTTGGAATGGTGATAGCAATTAGTTGGACAACTGACGAAGTCCATAAGTTTGAAAGAATGCTGTTCTTTTTGAGTCAAGTTAATTTTTTTTGTATACACTGAGTCATCAAAAAGCTATTTAAGCTTACACCTTAAAAACCGGTTGCTGTCAGAAAATGTTTCAGTGCTACCAGCAGCTAAAGAAATGTGAAATAGGAGAATTGTTCAAAGGGGAGGATGGTTATTTACTTGTACACACTCTCATGACAATAACTGCCAACCACCACAGAAAATTAGAAGATTGTTTCAGGCAATTCAGTGATGATACTAGCCTTGAAGATGAATCTTCCCTGGAATGACCATCAGTTCTAGAAAATGAGATCTTCCACACTGAACTTTAAAAATACAGTAGCCAATTATCAGCAAGCAATTGTGTTTCCAAACCCACACCTCTTATGCTTTTCCACCTCATGCATTTTATCTTGAGGAATAATATTCTTTTGTTTAGTTTGTATGAGCAGTAAAGGAGAATTAGTTATTTCCAACTCTAATAATCTAAATAAAATATATTTGCAAAAAGAGAAACACCATTTTGTAACAGGTCTGTTTTATTTTCTTCAACTTGTCTTACTGTATACACCAGATTATCAGTGACATTAAGACCACGTTGTGTGGTACTTATACTCTGAAAAATTGCAAGTATTTTATTCTGAAATTAAAAGGTCACAATGTTTCTTCAAAACTAAGAGAAGGAGGAAGTTAAGGATAGAGGAGGAAAAATACATGATATTTCCATTATGTAAAAAAAATATTCTTTCTTTTCAAAAAACGATAGGTATATACATAAATTATGCACAATAATTAAAACTATTTCTTTACACGAGATACATGTCTTTTTTACAAGCAAATTAAAAAAGTCATTCATAAATGCAAAATAAAATTTTGCTATCACTCTGTCTACTATTACAAAAGTACGCACCATGAGATCGAGTATATTCATCTGAGCTATTCCAGTTTGTTACCATCATTTGAGGCCTTCATAAATATTAGCTCCACACACACACTCGCACACATTCACACAATCGATTACACAAATCACATAATTGTACATAGTCCAGAAAGTTCTGTACCCTTGATTATGGGAGGCATATCGACCAGTTTGCGCCCTACAAGCCTTGGCTTCACTTGCATTGGTTCAACACCAGGTGGAGGTGGTTCCATTATTTCCCTTTCAGGTGCTTTACTCTGCATTGTTTCACTTGCTGCTGATGGCTCTTCTGATGGAGTTGGTTTACATTCTGTGTCAGTCTCACCTTCAGCAGCAGAGCTCTCAGTTTCACCCTCACTTTGGGGTTCTTTTGATGCAGGTAAAGGTTTAGTAATATTGATTTTTATCTTGCCGCCTAACGGTGCAGCTATACTAAGTTGTACATTGTCTTCAAATTTGACATTACCGTCAATGGAACATGCCACTTCTGTGTGCGTTGTATCGACAACAGTTGCAATTTCTGCTACTGGTAGGCCTACTTCTTCCTCAGCTTCAACAGGTTCTGTTTTTATGCTGGATTCATTTTCACCTTCTAGTTCCTTCTCCTTATCCTCCAATGTTGACTCCTCCAAAGCTGTCTGCACTGATTCAACTGGATCACCTTCTTCTTTAATGGGCAATTCACTTTTAGGAGCAATTTCAGGTTCATCTGCAACATAAACAAGGTGGGTTTTAGAATTAAAAATCGTAAAGATGTACATCTCTTAACTGAAGGTTGCAGATAGCATATGGCACTTCATCTTTGCTAAGCTATTACTACACTATTTTCTATCCACATATCTGTGTTGGGTGTGCAAAAGGTATTAAGTTACTTAACCTGCAGGAAGGGATAACCTAAAATAAGGAATAGTTGTTTCACTTACTAAGAACGAAGGATAGTACGAATTGTTTTTCAAACATCCCTAAAATGCTCACCCCTGGTATGGTTCTATACATTTTTCAAATGTGTTTTTCTTGAAATGTTTTTGTGACTTAAAACCTTCTGCACACACAACACAGATATTAAAAACATATTCTATCAGAGACCACTTCATGCTTGGAATTGCTAAAAGGAAAACAAAGAGACACCTATTGTATTTCAGTTACATAACCAGCATATTGCATGCCTCATGTCACAAAGATGTACTGACCAAATACTAAAGGTGGTATTGGTCATTTTCATTTAGTTATTACATTATCTGGTAGAAGACATTACATACAGCAATTTATGCTGATAACTACAAACCATTTTCAGTGTATCATTCTAATTAATATCAAGAACTAGATATTTAAAAATTCTGGCTTCACATTCTTAAGCAGTTAACATGAATGTGCTATCACAATCTCTGCTTATCAATTACAATAATGCATATGTTGATAGGAAAGCCTCTGATAATCATATTATTTACTCACTCACTTGTCACTTAATTGTGAATTAATGAGATTACCTTCATTAAGGATGTGTGCATTTTCTGATACAAATGATCAATGACAGGACATAATGAAATGCACAATACACATCAACAAACATATGGAATAGGCCTAATACTTAAAAAAATATTCTGTGACTTATCATGCCCTATTTTTACCCAGACACCTGATTCAAGCACTGGTAAACTTCATGCACCAAACAATGTTATCAATTTATAAGCTGTGTTCGTATCTTAGTCCCTTCAACCAAACTGTCTCCCCTTGCATTTAGGTAAAACTCAGTCTGGGACTCTTAACTTGGTAGCATAGGTTGGTGACCACGGGTCCCCTAAACGAGTCTAACATTGCTTCAATTTTGCTTGTGCTAAATTACTCTCTTTCAACTTTCCTATCCAGCCTCCCTTGGTCATTTCGTTCTCTTCTAAACCGAACGATATTAGATTTGTGGGACCTACTGACTCACTTTATTTTCATACCCTTCGTGGCCTTTTTGCCAATACCTTCATTCTTCAAAGGATATGGACTATTCAATTTTCCCCACTGATTATGTGTCAAGGGAGGATGGATACACAGTTGTACTTCCTCGTGAAACAGTCATCGCCACTTAATCCACAGACGTGTCAGTTATTGTTAGTTCTGTCATATATCTACATGACAGTATTTCCAATGACATTAGATGAATACAAGGATTTGACAGAATTCAGATAGCTCCATTTCTTGAACAAGTCATATGTAGCAAGATGTTCCAAAGTTGCTAAAAGTCACTACTCTGTGGAGTGGAACTAGTACAGAAAGGCAGATGATGTTAATTGATACCTATCACCACTGAACACCAAGACTGGTATCTTAAAAATTGTGACTTGCAGGCAACAGACATGTACTCTATGTGTCTTAGATCTGACATCTTCCAAAATATAGCTATTTTTTATATATATATTTTTTACTAGGGCCTTTACGTTGCACTGACACAGATAGGTCTTATGGTGACGATGGGATAGGAAAGGCCTAGGAGAAGGAAGTGGTCGTGGCTTTAATTAAGGTACAGTAAGGTAAGGTAAGTCTGGTAAGATAGGTCAGGTTGGAAGTCTCGAAACTTACCTTATTCCAAAGATGAAACAAAACACCAGTAGAGAGTATTGCTCTTCAAGGGTAAAAACACTGAATCACAGGATTCCTTTGTTAAGTGCTGTCTGACTCAAGAAGAAAGGGGACTTTTATGTTCTCATCATCAAATTCAAATACGGCTTTATGTCAAAAAAAAAATGTTATACCTACATTTGACAAACCAAATGTAATTTTGCAGTCAAGTGTGCTCACATTCTGCAAGATATGCTGCTGGATATATTAAGGATTTTGATACCTAAATTTGTATGACCTTCAGTAGTTTTATCCTCCCCTCTTTTAGAAGTCGATTACCACTGCGGAGAAAACCAGATGATGAGGAGGAATTCTCATCATGCCATATGTGATTACATTGTTCACAAGTTTCCACTGATTAATGAAATGCTGAAGAATGCAACAGTCGCACACAGTACATCTCCATCTGAGGCTCCACTTTATACTCTGATATATTTTGTAGCCAAGTTTCCAGTGTTACTGAATGCCAATGCAGGTGAAGAGCATGAAGCCATGGATGAATTACAGTCCCAGTTCTGTGTATTTCAGATAGATGATATACCAGGTGAGATCTTAATGGAAGAAAGAATATTGATGTGCAGTGGTCTTTGGTAGGAATATTTATAAGTTGCAATGGGAGTCTAAAATATGATAGATTAGTTCATGTTATGCTTGGTATTTTAAGAATACCTTGCAGTAACACTGGATGTGAGAGGATATTTTAGTCAGATGACTTAATACATGAACACAGTTTAGTTCATCTATTGGTGATGAAAACTTGGAGAGATTGTTAACAGTAAAATCAAGGCTACAGGAAAAAACTGCTTTCAACAAACATTTGCCATAGGATTTCTCAAATTGAGAAAATCTTCCACTGCTGCTGAAGAAGCAAGGTGGTCCTACCATACTGTTCATGTCCCTATAAATATTCCAATGTTGCTGAATATTTAGGTATAACTAATTACAAATGCATACTAGAGCAGATTTAGATTCAAGTAGCAGTTTCCTGGTAAATATGTGTTGAGTATAATGTGAATTTGACAACATGATGCATGGAACTTGCTAGGATAAAGTATGTACTGCCTGACACATGTAGAATAAGCAGTTTTGACTGTTTATATCTCCTGATTTCTTATTTTTAAGGTTGGCAGGTATGATACTAGGGCAAGAAGAAACACATCAATGCTTATATGCTTCCCCGTGGAGCGGAGGAACTTGCTAGATTTTATCTTCTTAAGTGAGACCTTCAAAGCAGGATAGTATGCTGATAACTCATCTTATCACTATCAATCACTATTGATCTGCATTTAGGGCAGTCGCCCAGGTGGCAGACTCCCTATCTGTTGTTTTCCTAGCCTTTTCTTTAATGATTGCAAAGAAATTGGAAATTTATTGAATATCTCCCTAGGTAAGTTATTCCAATCCCTAACTCCCCTTCCTATAAACGAATATTTGCCCCAGTTTGTCCTCTTGAATTCCAACTTTATCTTCATATTGTGATCTTTCCTACTTATAAGACACCACTCAAACTTATTCGTCTACTGATGTCCTCCCAAGCCATCTCACCACTGACAGCTCGGAACATACCACTTATGATACAGATGTTGATTCCCATAGGGAAACTGAAATATTTGTCGCGAATGAGTAAATTTATAATACCAATATAAATGGTCCGTTAATGGACATTATAAATTTTCCAGCTAACTCATTCCTGGTTGTGCACTAGCCAGCATCTTGGTAGGTGTGCTAGGTACCAACTGATGAGCCCAACCTAGCACACGGGGGCGAAACGCTGGCAACCAGGAATGAGTTAGCTGGAAAATTTATAATGTCGATAACGGACCATTTATATTGGTATTACATACCACTTAGTCGAGCAGCTCGTCTCCCAAGTCTTCCCAGCCCAAACTTTGCAACACTTTTGTAATGCTACTCTTTTGTCGGAAATTGCCCAGAACAAAAGGAGCTGCTTTTCTTTGGATTTTTTCCAGTTCCTGAATCAATTAATCCTGGTGAGGGTCCCATACACTGGAACCATACTCTAGTTGGGGTCTCACCAGAGACAAATATGCTCTCTCCTTTACATCCTTGCTACAACCCCTAAATACCCTCATAACCATGTGCAGAGATCTGTACCCTTTATTTACAATCATATTTATGTGATTACCCCAGTGAAGATCTTTCCTTATATTAATACCTAGGTATTTACAATGATCCCCAAAGGGAACTTTCACCCCGTCAACGCAGTAATTAAAACTGAGAAAACTTTTCCTATTTGTGAAACTCACAACCTGACTTCTATCCCCGTTTATCATCATACCATTGCCTACTGTCCATCTCACAACATTATCGAGGTCATTTTGCAGTTGCTCACAATCTTGTAACTTATTTATTACTCTGTACAGAATAACATCATCTGCGAAAAGCCTTATCTCTGATTCCACTTCTTTACACATATCATTGATATATATAAGAAAACGTAAAGGTCCAATAACACTGCCTTGAGAAATCCCCCTCTCAATTATTACAGGGACAGATAAAGCTTCACCTACTCATTCTCTGAGTTCTATTTTCTAGAAACAGAGCCACCCATTCAGTCGCTCTTAAACCAAGTCCAATTACACTTTTTTTGCCAGTAGTCTCTCATGATCTACCCTATCAAATGCCTTAGACAGGTCAATCGTGATATAGTCCAATTGACCTCCTGAATCCAGGATATCTGCTATACCTTGCTGGAATCCTACAAGTTGGGCTTCAGTGGAATAACCTTTCCTAAACCCAAACTGCCGTCTATCAAACCAGTTATTAATTTCGCAAACATGTCTTATATAATCAGAAAGAATGCTTTCCCAAAGCTTACATACAATGCATGTCAAACTGACTGGCCTGTAATTTTCAGCTTTATATCTATCACCCTTTCCTTTATATACAGGGGCTACTATAGCAACTCTCCATTTATTTGGTAAAGTTCCTTCATGCAAACAATAATCAAACAAGTACTTCAGATATGGTACTATATCCCAACCCATTGTCTTTAGTATTTCCCCCGAAACCTTATCAATTCCAGCTGCTTTTCTAGTTTTCAACTTTTATATCTTACTGTAAATGTCATTGCTGTCATAGGTAAATTTTTATACTTCTTTAGTATTAGTCACATCCTCTATCTGGACATTATCCTTGTAACCAACAATCTTTACATACTGCTGACTGAATACTTCTGCCTTTTGAAGATCCTCGCATACACACTCGCCTTGTTCATTAATGATTCCTGGAATGGCCTTCTTTGAACCTGTTTCTGCCTTAAAGTACCTATACATACTCTTACATTTTTCACTAAAATTTGTATGATCACCAATTATGCTTGCTATCCTTCTTTGCTAGATTCAATTTCCTAGTAAGTTCCTTCAATTTCTCCTTACTTCCACAGCCATTTCTATTTCTTTCCAACCTGCACCTCCTTCTTAGTCTCTTTACTTCCCTGTTATAATATAGTGGATCTTTACCATTCCTTACCACCTTTAAAGGTACAAACCTACTTTCACATTCCTCAACAATTGCTTTAAACCCATCCCAGAGTCTGTTCACATTTTTATTTACCACTTTCCACCGATCATAGTTACTTATTGAAAGCTCCCCCGTACCTGTTTTATCAGCCATATGGTACTGCCAAATAGTCCTAATTTTAATATCTTCCTTTCTTTCACATTTATTTTTAATTACCACAAAAACAGCTTCATGATCACTAATACTATCTATTACTTTGGTTTCTCTATAGAGCTCATCTGGTTTTACCAGCACCACATCCAGAATAAGGTGCCCTTCCCATATGACATTTGGTAAATTGAGATCACCTGCTACAATCACGTTCCTTTCCTTGTCATTTCCCACATAGCTGATTATCTTATCAAATAATTCTGAATCATCATCTGCGCTACCCTTTCCTGGTCTGTACACTCCAAAGACATCGAGTTGCCTATTATCTTTAGAGATGAGCCTTACCTCTAGAATTTTGTGTTTGTCATCTTTAACTTTTTCGTACCTTACAAATTATTCTTTCACCAGAATGAATACTTCCCCCTCCTACCATTCCTATCCTATCTCTATGATACACCCTCCAGTTCCGTGAGAAAATTTCTGCATCCAGTATATCATTTCTCAGCCATGATTCAACTCCTATTACAATATCTGGTAAGTATATATCTATTAAATTACTTAATTCTATTCCTTTCTTTACAATACTTCTACAATTGAGCACTAACATTTTTATGTCATCTCTACTTGATTTCCAATTCCCTGTTCCCTTAACACCGCTCCCTAGCGCACCCTGTTTCCCTGAATGTACCTCCCTATAACCCTTCTAAACAAATTTCCTAACTTATATGTACCACTGCAGTTTAAGTGAAGGCCATCTGAGCACAGATCCCTATCTCCTACCCACCCATTATTTCACATCTAAGTGAACTTGGAGAAAATGCACAATAAAATCAATCTCATGTAGTTTACACTTTAAAAATTCGGGCAGGACAACCATTTGCAACCCTCCTGTAGGTAAGGCTGATAGAATACATGCACGACAGCCCTTGCATGTTATAAGAAGTGACGGAAAGGGGACCCCATGGGGGCTCAAACCTGGGAGCATTGATCGGCAATCATGGGACCCTAGCTGAGTCTGGCATTCCTTGCATTTACTTGTGCCAGGCTCCTTAAAATTGCTACCCAACCTTACTTTGTCACCTCTTACTCTCTTCTGACCTCTTCATTAATAGGGGGTTCGAACCCCACTGTCGGCAGCCCTCAAGATGGTTTTCTGTGGTTTCCCATTTTTACACCAGGCAAATGCTGGGGCTGTACCTTAATTAAGACCAAGGTCACTTCCTTCCACTACTAGCCCTTTCCCGTTCCATCATCATCATCATAAGATCTGTGTCGGTGTGATGTAAAGAATAAAAATAAGTAATAGGTTTGCAAGATGTAGAGAGTCTTTCATTTTCATGGCCTTCTTTGCCCTCCCCTTTCTCTTGCCAATGCCTTCTTTCATCGAAGGATTGTACCTCTAACTTTTTCTCTTCTGATTAGTGTTAAGACTGGATAGTTACCCAGTTGTATTTTCGCTTAAAACAATCATCATCACCACCAACTCAGATGATTACTTGCAAGGGGTCATGGCAATGGTGATTATTGTTTTAAGAGGAATTGGGCAACCATCCTTGGTCATCTGAGAGTCCAGATTTAAATCTGATAGATATCAGTTGGTCCCAGGTGTGTTCCATCTTCTCTGCACCAGGAGCTGACAAATTTTAGAAGGAAACCAGCTCGCAAGTTGACTACTTGCACAAGACCCCTTCTACAATATATTCTCTCTAAACTCTCTGTCAAATCTTTTATTTGTCTGACCCACAAGAAATAAACTTCATAATTAATCCGTATTGTCAAGCTCATTTCCTTTTTTTAAAACAAATTTTCATTTCTTCCGTTACAGACTCCCTTCAACATTTAAAAACTTTAAAACAAAAAATCAGCCTCAACTTCGGTTATTCTTTAGGAATTTCCCCCGATCATCGTATTTTAAATTTTGAAGTCTATCCTGAAGTACATACTTCTCCAGGTTTTGAAGAAAGATCCCTTACATCAGATTTTTTATCTCAAACTTGAACATTGACTTGTTGAGGTTTTAACCCGACATAATAATAATAATAATAACAACAATAATAATTAATAATAATAATAATAATAATAATAATAATAAATGTTTTGATTTCGTTTATGCTAATTTTTGTATCTTTTTTAGCATAAGATGTTCCACATTAGGAATGAAACATGCACTTTTTAAATAATGTAATTAGATTTTAAGCTGGATTATATTACATAATTACATAGACTAGCAATTAAAACAAACTAGTATTGGAAGGTGGGATTCTCCAGAATCATTGTTTGTCTGACCCAACGATAGACAGTTCACAAGGCCTGGAGAGTCGTTCATTTCTGCCTTTCATGACACTCCGCTTTCTTTACTGTTAACAATCTCTCCAAGTTTTCATCACCAATAGATGACCTACACTGTGTTCACGTATTAAGTCATCTGACTAAAATATCCTCTTCTTCTCTCCTAATGTGGTGGTGGAAATAATAATAATAATAATAATAATAATAATAATAATAATAAAAAATGGCTTCAGCTATTGGGCTGCAAGGCTTAAAGTGAAGCCATTTTAGGTGGCCTATGTAACAATTTAAGCATGCGACTGTAGTGCCATCTAGCAGTAAAAGTGGATGTCTACTGGAGGATTGTTTATGATGAAATCTCTTAAAACCATCACCACCACCATAATCTTCACTACTGCATGGTTTACAGTTGGAACTTTCTGGTGGGAAATTGTTGTATCAATTGGATTTCATATTATTTTTTTAAAGTACTTATTGTTTAGCCAAAGTAACTGATAAAAAAATTGCTTCAAAAACTTCATAGATCATGCTGAAACAAAACAACAACTTTTTCTCTACATCTGGGACAGCAAAAATATTTTCTAGAGAGAATGATTGTGATAGAGATTTACTTACGACTAGCTTTACACATAGTTATTTTAAAAGTGAATCTCATATTGAAATTCTGGAAGGAAAAAACAGTAAGAATTAGCACTGAGGGCTAGTATCAATGCATATTTTTTTTTTATTAAAAAACAAAAAACAAACGGCTTATACAGTAGTGCAGTAACTAGATCACAGGGATGCAACTTCATTTCAGTTAGAATGGTTGGATAAATGCTATCATTTTTCAAGTGGCGATCAAGGAATGGAACTTAATTCTTCTATTACAGAATATACAGAAATTCACAACAAAAACTGCAAATGGATTTTAGATTACCTACAGACTTTTAAAGGATATATACTGAAACTCATATCCCAAGCAGAGCTGTAAGAACTATGTTGGCATGGAGCAAACTGAAAACTGTTATCATCTAAGCTGGTAGCTAAATATGTTTTACAGGCCTCAGTTGTATAGCCGAAGCAAATCAGTGTATACAATATTTCAACACTCAATATTCGGTCTCACAGCGACCTGGTTGCAGCACTGAAATGGTACCCTGGACATCAATTTCAAAGTTCCAATTATGCTGCTCTCTAGCAGTGAAAGTGGAACTCTTCTACAAAAAAGTATAAGGATGAATAGTTGATGATGTTGAGTGATGTTGAGTTATGTTGAGTTTGCAAGAAGAGGTCTTAAAAATGCCAATAATGAGTGTCTTCAAAATCCCCCGATGGGGTAGGGCCTATAAAATATATCCATGGCATCCCCTTCCTGTCATAAGAAGCGACTAAGGAGCACGAGCTGGCAACCATGGGGCCCTACCTGAGTCTGGCATTCCTTCCACTTGCTTGTGCCAGGAGGTGGTAGTGGTGGTGATTATTGTTTTAAGAGGAAGTGCACCTGGGCAACCATCCTCTATATAACAGTAATCAGAGGGACAAAATGGAAGGGATCCAACAACTCGAAAAATGAAGGTATCGGCCAAGCTCTGGCTCTTCCATACTCAGTAGAATGGCATAGCAACGGCAGAGCGTGGTGACACGTTGCCGGTCCAGTAATAAACTGGTCCAGCCACAAATGGAACTGAGGAGCATGGCATAGCTATGGTAGAGCGCGGTGACACGTTGCCGGTCCAGCCACAGATGGAACTGAGGAGCATGGCATAGCTACAGCAGAGCGCGGTGACATATTGCTGGTCCAGTGACAAACCAGTCCAGCCACAGATGGAATTCAGGAGCATGGCATAGCTATGGTAGAGCGCGGTGACACGTTGCCGGTCCAGCCACAGATGGAACTGAGGAGCATGGCATAGCTACAGCAGAGCGCGGTGACACATTGCTGGTCCAGTGACAAACCGGTCCAGCCACAGATGGAACTGAGGAGCATGGCATAGCTATGGCAGAGCGCGGTGACACGTTGCCGGTCCAGTGACAAACCAGTCCAGCCACAGATGGAACTCAGGAGCATGGCATAGCTATGGCAGAGCACGGTGAAATGTTGCCGGTCCAGCCACAGATGGAACTCGGGAGCATAGCATAGCTACGGCAGAGCGCGGTGACACGTTGCTGGTACAGTGACAAACCAGTCCAGCCACAGATGGAACTGAGGAGCATGGCATAGCTACGGCAGAGCGCGGTGACACGTTGCCGGTCCAGTGACAAACCGGTCCAGCCACAGATGGAACTGAGGAGCATGGCATAGCTACGGCAGAGCGCGCTGACACGTTGCCGGTCCAGTGACAAACCGGTCCAGCCACAGATGGAATTGAGGAGCATGGCATAGCTACGGCATAGCTATGGCAGAGCACGGTGACACGTTGCCTGTCCAGTGACAAACCGATCCAGCCACAGATGGAGCTGAGGAGCATAGCATAGCACGCAGAACGCGGTGACACGCTGCCGGTCCAGTGACAACCGGTACAAGCATAAACAGAGCTGATGAACATAGCATAGTAGGCTTACGTAGCAAAGGGATGCACAATTTGCTCTGTTCTTTGATGATGTCATGATCACGCTTGTCTTATATGATTCGATAATGGCACACTGGTGGTAGGTTATAAGACTCAAAAATATTTTTTAATCTTCAATTAATAATTTCATACATAATAATGTTATTTGTTTTACATCCCAATAACTACATTTATGGTTTTCGGAGACGCCGAGGTGACGGAATTTTGTTCTGCAGGAGTTCTTTAACTTGCCAGTAAATCTATTAATAATAATCTTGTTTGCTTTACGTCCCACTAACTACTATTACGGTTTTCAGAGACGCCGAGGTGCCGGAATTTAGTCTCGCAGGTGTTCTTTTACGTGCCTATAAATCTACCGACACGAGGCTGACGTATCTGAGCACCTTCAAATACCACCGGAATAAGCCAGGATCGAACCTGCCAAGTTTAGGTCAGAAGGCCAGTGCCTCAACCGTCTCATCCAGGCAGTGTAAGTAAACTGACCGAGCAACTGGCTATACGGTTTGGGTTATGTATCTGTCAACTTCCAATCGGGAGGTAATGGGTTCGAACCCCACTATTGGAAGCCTTTGAAAGTGGTTTTCTGTTGTTTCCCACTTTCACAATATGCAAATGTTCCTTAATTACGGCCACGGTCGCTTCCCACTCCTAGTCCTTTCCTATGCCTTCATCACAAATCCATGTCGGTGCGACGTAAAGCAGATTGTGAAAAAAAACATAGAAAAAAGAAAGAAGATGATACGAGGCTGTCGAATTTGAGCACCTTCAAATACCACTGGACTGAGCCAGGATCGAATCTGCCAAGTTGGGGCTAGAAAGCCAGCACTGTACCAACCAAGCTACTCCGCTTGGCACAATTTTATTTCAAGAAGTAAATTACAAGAATTACTTCTTTTTGTAACACGTAACGATTACAAGTAAACTTTGCTATGCATGTGATCATTACAAGTAATCCGATTACTTTTACCCAATTACTTTCCAACTCAGAAAATGAAAGCATTTTGTGTGCAATTCTTACCTAAGATTCTGACATGTGAATGACCTATAATATTGTTTAGAGATCGCCGATAATCATTTTGAAACATCTGACTTTTTAAAAAGTATTCAGTGCTGTGAATTTAAAATGTTCATTGATCACATTCACCAGATTATATGTTTAGTTACAGTATCAAAAATGACGTTTGACTATATTTTAACTATGTTAAGAAAAACATCCATTATTATTATTATTATTATTATTATTTGTAGAAACGTTTTAGTGTTGAAGTAGATTACTGTGGATTTCTTTCGTTCACATGAAATAATGAACACTGTACCGGTATGTCTCCGCCCCGCTCTTGTCACAACATCTCTAACGGTACGGGACGATGATGGCTGGATCACTGGACCGTTTGCGGATAGCTGTAACAACACTTCCCGGTACAGCAAACTGCGAGTTGAACACAAGACTGTCACAGCGGTGGACCGGCAGCAGCAAACTGCGAGTCGCAGCGCAACACTGTCGCAGCAGCAGTGGACCGGTAGAGAAGAGCCTCCTGGAGCAGGTTGTCACTGCTCCATTCCGAGAATAGGTGACGCGTACCGGTACACCAGTACCGACACACCTCTAATACTCAGTTACAGAATACTGCTATTCTAAATGGCTTAACAGTGCTCACACTAAAATAATCAACACGCAGCTCAATCATCAATGCGCCTCATTACAGGATGTATTCGATCTACTAACGCGCTGGCTACGGATTCTGAGTAATATTCCACCACCACCTCTAAGAAGATGTCAATCACTGCTGAACACATGGAACAGAATCAAAATCAACCCACTGTTACCAATACATGCTGAAATTTCAGTACTATTACTACAGCAATTGCAGTTCAGATAACCATCATGATGAACAGTAGTCAGCCTCCAGGACAACTGCTTCAACATCAATGATGCCTGGAATAATCAGTGGCAGGAGCAAACTTCCTTGACACATCATCACATAATTAAAACTTTCTGGTAACAGCCTGCAGGCTTTCAGTTACCTGGACGACACAGGTGCACTCTCAACTGGATAAGAATGTGCCAGGGCAGGTGCAGTTCAATACTGAACCAATGGGGTTGGAAGTCCTCCCCCTCATTGTGACTGCGGTGAAGAACAGCAAACTATGGACCATATAGCATTTGAATGTTCCCTCAGAGCTTTTAGAGGTACAATGAAAGATCTCTACAAGCTATCTCAAGTAGCCATTGACTGGATTCTCCACCTGGTGCTGGCAGTAGTGGTTATTGTTTTAAAAGGAAGTAGGGTAAAGTAACTCCGTGATACTAAGGTATTTTTGGTCCTGTTTACTGAAATGTTGTGTCATGGGGATGATCACACTTCAGCTGAAAGAGGGATAGTGTTGGAGCACATTGCAGTTAAAAATCTGAAAAACGTACAATCTTTAATATCAAGAATTTATTTACAAAATTTACAGTTGAAATTAGGTAATTCCATGATATGTAACTCTGTGACAATAAAATGTTCACAAAGAACCGTGCTTTGTCATAACAGAAACTTGTTTGTAATATAAAATAGGTTTACATATCCATTTCAAGTATCTTTCAGTTTCCTATGTTGCTGTTGTTATTTACTACAGTTCAGGGCCTAAATATTTTAAAAGGACAATAGAAGTGTCAGTTTTAGCCACTGTCATCAGAAATATCACATCCATCGCACATTACACATTTTGGCACTTTTCAAGGTACCAAACATGACAAAACTAGCATTCAAGCCGCTTGGCCCCATTCTTCTTCCTGACGTTATCTGCATAAAAACCTCCCACAGCTGTTGTTAACCTTTTCTTGAGGCACGGATTTCAACTTGGGGCCCAGTTATGGATTTCATTCCCGACGTTTCTGGCCTGTTCTGACTTGGTTAGCCTGGTTAGTTGTAAGTCCGAAATCCAAAGATTGCATTATTGTAACACAATTTATTATTTTAATTTCTAGTTTGGACGACACGACAAAGGGCTTTCCAATTTCACCAATGGTGACACACTGAGGTTCAGCTAAGAATTTAACACAATAATGCTTGAGCGTGCTCCATGGGATTCGAAACTGTTTAGTAGCTTTGTAAACTGTCCAGCCTTCGTCCTTAACCAAACGCAATGCTTCTTTCATGCTTTCTGACATGTAGGAGCCAGCCGCTTTACTCTTCTTGGGCCCACCATCACATGCAAAACCTAAGAAAAATGGTAATCTTGCTAAGCTCATTGACCTCTAGCCTGTAGCATGATTTGTTTGTAATTTTTTGTATCTAAATTATTAGTATCTTATGTGTAACTCTTGTTGAAACCAAACATTTATGTTAAAACTGCTTTTAATAATGTATTAAAATGCACAACACTGCTTTCACTAAAAAGAAAAGGTGTGTTGACACTTCTAACTTTCACACAGGACTCTGTAAAATCTCACACAGGCACCCACAGAGGGTGTTAGCTACATTGTAGGAGTCCTGCATTCACCAGCCACCTGGTGGTAGAGTTTGGAGATTCGGGTCTCAAGCTACACACAGTGATATAGGAAATACAAACTTATCACGGCATTACTTGATATCACAGAGTTACCTTACCTTACTCTACAACTGGGCAACCATCCTCAATTAACACTAATCTCAGAGCTCATAAGATAAAAACTTCATGGTTTTGATCTGCATTGAATTGTAACCACAATAATAATTATTAAATTAATGTCATAATGGTCCACCTTTCAATACTATAATATGCAATATTTTGAATTACATTAACTAGGGACTAGTTTCAGCCTGGGCTGGCCATCTTCAGCCTTAATGTTAAACATCTAATAACTAAACAAATGTACATACACACAATTGACATAAAACAAATGAACAAATACATAAATGACATTAAAAACTGGGATGAAATTATGAGTAAATTTGAAAATAAATTAGGCTCTAAATTCTTAGCATCTTGAGTATGCTCATCATCGAGACTCTATCATGTACTAATATTCATAGAACTGATAGTTCCATCCCTGCTAATCATTACAATTTCAATTGTAAAATGGAAACTGGTAAATGTTGATCCTGTAGTCAATCACTAAGGCCTGGTTTCATCAACACATGTTAAATATATACTAACAAGTAGTTAGTTAATACGGAGTTAAAATTTAAACATCTTGCTAGGTTTCTTGCGTTTCATCAAACTTTTCTTGTGAAATGTTAACTAATCGACTGTTAACTCTCCCAATATTGCGAACTGGTGCGAATCAAGGAGGCAGTGGTACGAACATGTACAAACATGCCGTTTTACAGCGCGCTCCGATGCGCTTTTGTTTGCGTACAGCTG
Organism: Anabrus simplex; assembly: GCF_040414725.1. Lineage (NCBI taxonomy): Eukaryota > Metazoa > Arthropoda > Insecta > Orthoptera > Tettigoniidae > Anabrus > Anabrus simplex. Next base: position 148,654,165 of record NC_090267.1, on the reverse strand, counting down.
TAAAATATGCCGCGAGAAGTGAAACGGAATCGTAATTCTAATTTTTCCTCCTTCGAAAAAGAGTTGTTAATTGAATTAGTTAGTATTGAGTGCAAGCGCACGGATGGCTTGACGATAAAACAAAAGGACGAGGCGTGGGAGAAAGTCCGCGATGGTTTCAATGGGGTTAACAGATACTTTTTTAGCGGGCATCCACTGTCACTTAACAAAATCACTTCGTTAATTGTCCAACTTCAAACTGTGCTCCGATATGGGAGTTATTAAATATTGTATTGTCGTGTGCAGAACCATACCACCTAGCAAGTATATCCCTGATTTGGAGGTTAGGCTCATTAATCACCTGAACATTAACAGAGAAATATCCCTTCCGATTACGATATATTTCGGCCCAATTGCCTCCAGGTGATTGGATTCTTTCATGTGTGTAATCTATTGCACCTAGAACAAACACTAGGAAAACGGCTTATTTCATAGAAGTCGCAGATAATTTGCTGACGCTCTTCTACTGAAGGGAATGTAATGTTATATGCCTCCTCCTCATGGATGCTATTGCTGCAGACACTCGTCAAACAACTCTACTAACAGTGTCTTTCGAAATTCCAACATTGTCTCTGACCATTATGTGAAAATAACCAGTAGCAAAAAATCGTAATATTATCAGTACCTGCAACACTGGAGAAAGAGGTTAAGTTTCTCTTCGTAGGATATTCTAACCTCACTCGAATTTCGTCAACAACCTTAGCAATGACTATTTTTGATAACCTGTATCTATGAAGAAATTCCGCATCCGTCAAATTTTCAAAAGTCATTACGTCGCTGAACTCTTCTTCGATCAGGATTGTTTTGTAAAAGATCTAAATAGAGCAATTTCGCATCGAAAGCGAGAATCACAGCAGCCATTTTAGAACAGGTTGCTAAATGCTAATGTTAGCCATTTAACATTGGAAATGGCTGATGTTAACTTTAATACGCAGTTTAACATTTGTTAATGTTAACAGTTGTTGATGAAACACAAATTTTCTTAAATCGTATGTTAAAATGATGTGTTGATGAAACCGGGCCTAAATCTACTTGAGTGCTGTTAGCCATAATCAAGTCACCGGACGCCGCTGTAAATAACCACCAGCTGACGCAGAACTGCTAGATGGTGTTTCAATATCAATCAACATAAGAAAATGAAATGCTCTCGTAGTGCTTATTAAAATCATGCTGAAATGGTGTTGGACACTGTCAGGACAGCACATGAAGATGTGGTTAAAACGGATACATTGTGTCTGGTATAAAATTTGCAATTCATTGCAGTGTCCATGAAGTTAACCTGAATAAAATTAGATAAAATTAAATTAATGAATTGAAGGAGAGAGCGTGTTAGTTAGATGGCATAGGTTATATGAGACTTACCTCTCATTGCGGCATGTGGTGTGTGGCCTACTGTTGTGTGTGCCTCATACTAATGGTTGTGAGATTCAAAGGAAAAGGAAGGGGCGGGGCAAGGCGAGAGGTCGTGAAGGAGAGGAGGGCAGGGGAGGGGGAATTAAGGCGGGGCTGAAGGATGTGGGAATGCCACATCCATGAACAAGTTCAAAAGTTATTTAAAATCAGGAGTATACAGGATTATTTGCAACAGTTGTAATTCTTCTTACGTTGGACAGACCGGGATGAATTTTAATATAAGTTATTCGGAACACGTCAATGTTCTGAAGTACAATAAAGTTTCAGCTGTAGGACAGCATATGCATGACTATAATCACAAATTCACAGACATAAAACAAGATATGGAAATTCTCAAAATCATCAACAAAGGACCCCTCCTTAACATTACCGAAAGCTGCTTCATACATATAGATCAATATTTCAACTTGAACCATATTCTTAATGAAATTTCAGAAAAGCCAATATCCTTTTTGACCTTCTAATTCCCATTTTTAGAAACGTTAAACCAACAAGTCATAATTCAGTTTTTCATAATATTCACAGCACCTTTCCTCAGCAGCCATTCTTTATCCCACATCCTTCAGCCGCGCCTTAATCCCCCCCATTCCCCCCTCTCCTTCACAACCTCTCGCCTTGCCCCACCCATCTCCCCTTGCCTCGCCTCTCCTCACCCTCCTTGCCCACCCCTTCCTTTTCCTTTGAATTTCACAACCTTTAGTATGAGGCACACACAACAATAGGCCACAGACCACATGCCGCAATGAAAGGCAAGTCTCATATAATCTATGCCATCTAACTAACACGCTCTGTCCTTCAATTCGTTAATTTAATTTCATCTAATTTTATTCAGGTTAACTTCATGGACACCGCAACGAATTGCAAATTTTATACCAGACACAATGTATCTGTTTTAACCACATCTTCATGTGCCGTCCTGACAGTGTCCAACACCATTTCAGCATGATTTTAACAAGGACCACGAGAGCATTTCATTTTATTACTAGCAGTTTTCCGCCTGCAATGTACAAAGTATGGTGTTGTTCGTTACTATCCTTACGGATGTATTTGCAAAGTTTTGAGTTAATGAAATAAAGCACAAGATCTGCTGTGGTAATAGAATGTAATATTATGTCAACAAAACACTTGAAAATACATCACACAAAGAAATTGAATTTAACGTTCCTTGGAACAATACTATGTGCCGAACTGTTAAAAAGTTCTTCAAACATCTTCGTCATGGAGACAAATGTACTCATAACTTTTCTCAGAATCTACCAATTTAAGTAGTTATTACCTCAAAAGAAAATGCTTGATCCACTAAGTACTTTTAGACCAAAACGAACTGTGTACCTCAATTAGAACCAAAGATATGATTGCTTCAAAGAGACAAAACATTGAAAAAGTCAAATAATTTGAGGAAGGCGGAAGTTAAGTGATTTATAGTACCTGATGACAAATCTGTGCATGAATACCTTTCAGTTAAAAAAAGAACGAAGGAAATCGACCGGATAGAATGGCCGGACTGACTGACTTCAGTTTTCATAATTGTTTTAAATATATAGATGTTGATTGATGTTGAAACACCATCTAGCAGCTCTGCGTGAGCTGGTGGTTATTTACAGCGGCATCCGGTGACTTGCATGCGGCTAACACCACTCAAGTAGATTTGGTGATTGACTACAGGATCAACATTTACCAGTTCCCATTTTACAATAGAAACTGTGATGATTAGCAGTGATGGAACTGAACGTTCTATGAATATTAGTACATGAAAGAGTCTCGATGATGAGCATACTTGAGATGCTAAGAATTTAGAGCCTAATTTATTTTCAAATTTACTCATATTTTCATCCCAGTTTTTAATGTCAATTATATATTTGTTCATTTCTTTTATGTCAATCGTGTGTATGTACATTTGTTTAGTTATTAGATATTTTACATTAAGGTTGAAGATGGCCAGCCTAGGCCGAAACTAGTCTCTAGTAAATGTAATTCAAAATATTGCATATTATAGTATTGAAAGGTGGATCATTATGACGTTAATCTAATCAGAGAGAAAGAGTGAAGGGGATCTAACACTTTGAAAAATGAATGTATCAGCCTAAGAAAGACAAGGGCCATGAAGGGCGTGAAAATAAAAGACTGCCTAGGCCTCGACACCTAGTACCATCGGGGTCAGAAAAGAACAAAAGTTGACCACGGGAGTACGGATAGGGAAGATGAAAGTGTCTGGTACAAGTACGTGGAAGCAATGTCAGGACTCAGCTAAGGGTCCTGTGGTTGCCAACTAACACTCCCTAGTTAAGAGCCTCTGGGGGTCTTCACCTAGACCTAGAGTTATGAAAAGATTATGAACGGTTATCTGTAAAGTATTTTCTTCTTTAATCATACGATAAATAAATCATAAATAACAGGAGGGATGATGCCTGATGATAGGCTGTCTGTGCACATCCAACATATTGAAAATCGATGGCAGCATGTGAAGCCACACTATTTCAGGATTTGCAAGGAAACAGAATCTCTTTATAGATTACCTCGTGGAGTTTCTGTGTTCTCCAATATTAGTCTTGCAAAGCAAAGGGGGTCTGGGAATGTAAGCCACCAGCTTAGGAGACAAAGTGAGAAAGAGTAAGGTTATGATCACGCGTCATGAAAGTTTTGAACTTTGTGTGCGTCTTTAGCATTTTTCTTCTGCAGTGGTTGGTAACGAAATCTCTGAGTGTTCATTTGTGGGAATGATGTAATATTCCATCAAATTTCAGCCTATGGCAGGGGTAGTAGGCGCTGAAGGTATGGACATGATGATGCTTGTTGTTTAAAGGGGCTTAACATCTAGGTCATCGGCCCCTAATGGTACAAAATGAGATGAAATGTAATGACAAATTAAAAGTACAAAAATCCTCCACTGACTAGAATTCAAAACGTGAAGATGAAGAATGAATGGATGGATATGAATTTGAAACAATCAGTGGATCCAACCCGCAATGCCTCACATTCACAGAAACTGCCGTAAAACAATAGTATTACGGACCAAGGGACTGCTTCTATAGCATAATACTGAATTGACGATGCTTGTAGTCTAAAGGAGTCCAAAATCCAGGTCATCGGCCCTCATAATGGTACTTATTGCTAGGAAAGTAGAACCATGGTATTTGTCCAGTTGCGGTACTAATCAAAAGTAGCGCAGACTTGCGGTATTCCACACATTATGGTACTACTCACAGGTAATGAAATTTGCACATGTAATACAGACCTATGGTGTCTCGCACATTGCAGCTCCATTTACAGGCAACGCAAACTTATGGTGTTCATCACATAGTGTACTAACCACAGGGACTTGCGCTATCCCGTGGCGTTTCTCATATAGTGGGTACTAATCATAGGCAAGCCAGAACCATGGTGTCGCTCCTAAAGTGGTACTAATCACAGGTACTGTAAAAGCCGGCAACGCACTTTGTTGCTACTGATCACAAACCTAATTTGTACCTAACATAGTGGTACTATGCACATGTAAAAGCGACCCATGGTGCTCCCCACGTGGTGGTACTAATCACAAGTAGTTTCATGGTTCTAATATAATAATCCCTTGGTTGCCCTTTTTAGTCGCCTCTTATGACACGCAGGGGATACGATGGGTGTATTCTTCGTCTGCGTCCCCACCCACAGGGTTTGTGTGTTTGGTCTGCGAGAGGTATTTTATTTCCCTCAAGTCCGCCGGCAAGCTGGTTAGGACCCCCCTATCCGCCACCTGGGACGTGTCACATGGGAGTATCACCTCTCCCCCTGTTACGCCAGCGTAGTAGGTTTGTGGAAGGTATGGACAAAGGTGTGTGCATCATTACATTACATTAGGTCATAAAAGTAATTTTTAGGAGCAGGTGAGTTGGTCCCTAGCGAGCATAATGAAGACATCTCTCCTCTAGAATGATTCTGAGGTAAGAATAGCTTCATTTTAAGTTCAGTACTATATTATAAACCTTGTCGTTTGGATACTATGGTTCGATCAAGATCGTTCCCACATAAATTTATAACAATAAGGTTATCATTACTACTGGGGCTTGAACTATATTTTCATGATTCATGACGAAAAATGAAATGTTTGCCACAGAAGCCTCTGGGGTGATACTATTACAATTTTTAGCAAGGAAATTGAACTTTCACGTTCCCACAGTACTGGATTTAAAAAATAGCTAACGAGTAAGCTGCAGTATAGAAATCACAGTTTTGAACCAACTGCTTGCTGTTTCGTACAGATTTGAATTATTTTTTTTTTCTTATTTTTCCGACTTGAACATACAATCGGATATAACGACAATCCGTTATAGCAAATACATTTTTTGTTGTTATGTATTCTTGTCATAACAGACTTCTACTGTATTAATATTAACAAGGCTATATAATTACAAGCTTGTCCTGCAGTGTAGGGGTAGCATGCCTGCCTCTTGCCCAGAGGCCCTAGGTTCAATTCCTGGCCAGGTCAGGGATTTTTACCTGGATCTGATGGCTGGTTCTAGGTCCACTCGGCCTACGTGATTATAATCGAGGAGCTATCTGACAGTGAGATAGAGGCCCTGGTCTTGAAAGCCAAGAATAACGGCTGAGAAAATTCTTCATGCCGACCACACAACACCTCATAATTTGCAGGCCTTCAGGCTGAGCAACAGTCGGTTGGTAGGCCACAGCCTTTCGGGGTTACCAGGGTTCGGTTATGTAATAATATTTTTTCTCCTTTCAAAATTTCCCTTCCTAAAATTAGGGTGGGGGATTGTTTGCGAGTATATATATATATATATATATATATATATATATATATGTCCAACCCTTATCCTATTTCTATGCGGGGTTGAGTATGAAGCGAGATGAATCTTTGTAACAAGTTTTTACGACTAGATGCCTTTCCTGACGTCAACCTCATCACAGGAGATGAGATGAAATGAATGATGTGATATATGATAGTAGCAAGGGAAAGGGTGATACCCAGTGCCAGTATATAGCCTACTCCTGTCAAATAGCACCAAGGGATCTGCTCAAGGCTTTATGTCTCCATCCGATGAACAAATCACAATCGACAGCGTCATATGACCCCCACTCCATATGGGTGGGCACTGCGGAGAGATTTGGAATTGAATCCAGGCTTTTGGCACGCTATCTAGTGATTAGAAATTGTATACCACCACCTATCTCCTACCCTGCCGGCCAATATTCTGATGGTGAAATTTTTTCGACCAATGGGACTCAAACTGGCTAACCACGGTGTCAGACCATGTAGACTTCACGCCCTTAATGATCGTGGCCACCGGGCGGGCTTGTAGGGATTATTTGTGTGTGTACAATATATTTAATAAGTCCGACTCCTTGGCTGAATGATCAGCGTTGAGGCCTTCAGTTCAGAGGGTCTCGGGTTCGATTCCTGGCCAGGCTGGGGATTTTAATCGTGTCGGATTAATTCTTCTGGCTCGGGGACTGGGTGTGTGTGTTAACACTTTCCTCTTCATATTTAGACAACATACTACACTACCAGTCACCACAGAAACATGAATACATCTCTCCATATAGGGTTGGCATCAGAAAGGGCATCTGACTGTAAGACAGGGCCAAATCCACATGTGCGACAGAGTTCGCACCAACGACCCCACAAGTGTGGGGAAAGTGGTAGTAGAAGAAGAAGAAAATACAATATATTTAATACTAATAAAAAGAGAATTCTTCAGAGTTAGAAAACATTACATTTCTTAATTATTGTTTCACAGAAACCAAACATCCTAAATTTGTGTGAATAAATTCTACCTCTGAATAACAGTAAAAATCAAATCATCAACTCCACAAAAACATAGATTACTGTAAAACATCACCTTTTTCATTCTAGAGTATTCAGCTATTATCAAAGAGTTCAATCCAGCTGCAGAGACAGCAGTTGGCGATTCCAAACTTGGATTACTATGAACTGCGCTAATGCTTAGGGCTTGAATCGAAACCCATGCACTAAAGAAATTTATGGATTTAACTGCCAGTACTAAGCATATATATTTACCTTGAATCTCAGGTTCCTCTTGTGTGGATGGCTCGGGAATATTCTCAGCTTCTAACTTTAAATCAGTCTTCTCGTCTTCTGCTGCTGCTTCTCCTTCCCCTTTTTCAGTTTTTGTTTCTATGTCTCCGCCTTCATGATCAGGGGTCTCTTCCATCACATCAGGATCATCTTTGGATTCCTCCACCTTGGTATCTTCAAGAACCGATTCTTCATTTGAAGTTTCCAAAGAAGCCTGTACACAAAATCATAACAATACTGTCAAGAATAACAATAAATTAGCAAATATGTTTCTTAGTAGTAATGAATGAATCTAATATTGTTGTCAACTGTAGATCAAAGTAAACTCTCATATTTATAATCATCAAAGATACAAAATGCAGACTGTTCTAGGATATCTCCCTTTAGACATCTCATTCATTAATAACGCCATGTAGGCCACCAAGCATTGATCAGAATGTACTGTATTACATATTCCAAAAGTACTTTACTTAATGTGGAGAATGAACACAAAGTTGTCCCTTACCAGATCTTACCTTGCATAATTTTATTGCTGATCATGAATTCTGAGCATGAATAAATACAAGCTGATAAGACTGACATATACATAATACATATATACATTGTCATAACAGACTGTTATGCCTTTACAGTATTCATTAAGCATGCCTCTATGAATTATCTAATTGCCTCCACAATTCTCTATTTATTCTCTATTTGTAACTAGCTCGTGTAAATGTGGCATTGGTTAGTTCCTCATCTCTTGTCATCGAATCTTTAAAAACTGAGCATTCCAAATATCCTCCTGCCATTGTTAGCACCTGTATGTACCACCAAACATTCTCAGTATTTTTATGTCCATTACAACCAAATTATGGATAAGGTACCTTGAGTCCGCCGGCCCCGTGCTGTAAGGGTAACATGCCTGCCTCTTGCCCCGAGGTCCTGGGTTCGATTCCCAGCCAGATCAGGGATTTTTCCCCTGCATCTGAAGGCTGGTTCGAGGTCCACTCAGCCTACGTGATTCTGATGGTGAGATAGCGGCCCCGGTCTAGAAAGCCAAGAATAACAGCCGAGAGGACTCTTCTTGCTGACCACATGACACCTCGTAATCTGCAGGCCTTCGGGCTGAGCAGCGGTTACTTGGTACGCCAAGGCCCTTCAGGGCTGTAGTGCCATAGGGTTAGTGGTTAGTTACCCTAAGTCCATACAGCTGGATTGTAGAGACAGTTTTGTACAGGAGTTGGCTTCTATCTTACAGAAATCTATTGATCGCTAACTGCGGGCTCACTGCATTAGCTTAGCTGCACTCTGATTCAATTTCACTCACAAGGAGACCTTGTCACTGATTTGATCTATTTTCAATAAATGTGCAAGCTATGCGAAGAACCTTCACCGGTTCAAATTGCAAGGCACCACTCCCACCAATTCTGAGAAATTGAATTTGAATATTTCGAGAGTGCTTCACTAGATCAGCACGCAACACATTCATTTCCACAATGAACATGCAGTGCAACGAGCAAGCCCAGTGATCCATGGATCTAATCTCACCTCCAGTGTTTCTGTGGATTAATTTTAATGTTCAGTTTACACGCTATATGCATTACAAGCACATTTAAGAGATGTACAGTAATATGCATTTAACAATATTGGTTGACTAATGTGCAGATTGTCATCTGCTTCTTTGTGGGAAATTAGATGTTATGTATTGAAAATGCGAGTACCTAATTGTTAAAGGATGATGTTTCAAGAACTATGTACATAAACTTATAACCAGGGAATGGATCTATATGTAAATACAGTACATACCTCTTTAGGAAGCTAAAAATTAATTATATTTTGCATTATCTTTATGAATCATGACGTGTGGAGTTGAAAAATGGAGTATTCGTTTTCCATATTTTGGAGTTTAGCACATATGTTCCATATTTGTCGTCATTAAAATCAATTTAGTCCATATTTTGGCTAAAAAGTATTAAATTATATTAAATTAGCAGTCCTCTCAATAATGGAGAAATAAATTAAAAATCTATATTCAAAAAATTAATATTTTAACTGGTGTGCAGGTCATTATCACGCCTGTCCATGTCTGGGCTGATAAAATAAACTGATAAGCGGTGCGAAGAGAGAGAGGTTGAGCCCGGAAGTGGTGGAGATCAGCCAGTCAGTACCGTGACTATCCGAATCACACTTACAGCACTGAAAAGCTGCATTACATAAATACTGATCTGTGCCATAATTTTGTAACTAGGGAAATCTCATTCATCGACGATGTGGTAGTGGTTTCCGGATTAGTTTGTAATTTGGGCATTCCCTTTGATTGCTGCCTAACTCCATCTAGTTCACTACCAGTCATTCACAGTTTGAATTAGCAGTGAGATGGATCATAGTGTTCTTGAACGTTCTGTGTGTGCAGTTGTATATTGATATTCATCAAAGACATTAACGTTGTTACAATATGCCTAAAGTAGCTCAGTCAACCAGTTTAAAATTGAAAAGTTACGAATCAGAATTTGACAGTAAGATATTATTTTGTAATTTGTGTCATTGTACAGTGACATCTACTCAAAGGTTACTTGTGTAACAACACGTTTCAACCAGTAAACACCAGGCTAACAAACAATGAGATTCCAAGCAGAGACAGTTGTTTCTGACACAACCAGCAACTTCCAGTGTAACGCCCGAGTTCAACACCGATCTCTGCCGTGCTCTCATCTCTGCTGACATACCTCTCTTCAAACTGAATAATCAGTGCTTTAGGGAATTCCTCGAGAAATATACTAAACGATCCATCCCAGATGAATCACATACAATATTTCCTTCCATTCACTCCTATATAACAGAACAGCCTAGGTCCAGCTATACCAATTAGTTCGGGACATATGATCGCACGCCTGCCTGCATTCCCAATATTTGTATCGCTCATATTTGTAACATTACTCTCTGATAGTCATGGCTGACTGGTTAGAGAGTCACATTTTAATCAAACTCGTCATCATTTTAATCTGCAGTACAAAAGCTATTTTACTAAATTCAGAGGGCATTATGCCATAAACGAAGCAAATTCCATTCTGAATTTGCAACCGTAACAACTATGACCAATTGCTGGAAACCACATATTTGTAACATTACTCTCTGATAGTCATGGCTGTTTGGTTAGAGAGTCAAATTTTAATCAAACTCAATATCATTTTAATCTGCAGTACAAAAGCTGTTTTACTAAATTCAGAGGGCTTTATGCCATAAACGAAAGCAAATTTCATTCTGAATTTGCAACCGTAACAACTATGACCAATTGCTGGAAACCATATCAATTAAAATTATTTCTGTGTTTTTTATATATATACCAGCTGATGTACCCATGCTTTGCTACGGAATTCTACATTGTATACAGAATTGTAGGTTAGGTAGAGGACACATTGTGAGCAAGACTGTATTGAATTTCATAGCTCTTAACGTTACCCTAGAAACGCAACGGAGAAATCACCAAATGTCTTTTCTCATATGACGACTGCGTTAGGGAATTTTCATTGTAATGGTAGGCCCGCTTGCCTACCATCAGTTGGTAGACACTCACTCTCCACCTGCCTTTTTACATCCTCAGAAAGATTGTCTTAGTAGTTTTCTCAAGTGAAATGAACATAGGTCACTACAATGACCGTCAGTAGTTATGACGCAAGTAAAAGCAATGATTTGACAAGAAATACTCGATCAAATGAAAAACCACACATTTTCTCACTTTTAATGAACAGAACTACGCTGCCAATCTAAAAGTCCAAAGTTCCAAAGCTGGAATGAACCGGGCCGCAGACTGCCGTGATCCGTGAACACTCTTATAGTCTTTTTTCGGGAGTGGGGGGTCGAATAGTGGAGAATCCCAGGGAGAAAACTATGCCCTTTTACTAATCTGTTTCCTAGGAGTACCCGATGAGTCAGAAAATCTCAATTCACTACACTGGCGGTGGAAAAATCTATCAGACTTAGAGGCAATTTTTTCCTCCAAGCCGCAGGAGAAACCCTCTCTTCACTGCTAATTTTGAATAAAATTAATGAAAAATTGAATAAAAGTGAAGAGGAAGAAGCTGTTTTTAAGAAACGGCTCTTTTCAGGATTGAATTTTGAGTTATTTAGTGAATTGTGGTGCTATAATTTGGCATATGCCTAAATTGTAATTCTAGACCAGGTCATACTACTACTACTACTACTACTACTAAGTGATCCTCTGCCTTAAGAGTGCACACTGCTCATTCAAAACAGCGCGTCAGAGTAGGGATCGAATAGGTGGAATACTATGATGAAACAGTGAGGTACGTTCCAGCAGTACGGTATCAGAAAATGTCTGAACCAGAGGAAGAAGAAAGTTTTCTAACTCCCCAGCTATTTCCTGCCAATATTCAGTCAAGCTGTTATACTCGGTACGCAGCAGTAATCCCATCTATCGGAGTTGAGCAGCAGCATAAGAGACAAAGAACATCACCACAAACAATGGTCAATGAAATGTTATTGTTGATCAATGTCATGCGCTTTCAATATAGTAGGCCTTCACATTTAGTTTTCTTCTGACTCTGAAATACCACTCTTATCATAATCAGTACGGTAAAATTGAATAAAACATAAATGGTCGGAAATTGTATTCTCTATAACTTTTGTTAAGTAGTACTTTTCGATATGTCCAAAACATATGTACTTAAAAATTAAATTTTAGACGCCTTCCCTTAAACTCCAATTTCATCCAGGGGGAATAAAATTGTTTATAACTTAGACTGTAGTTTCTTATTCGCCGACTCTATATACCAACTTTCATTAAATTCTGTTAACCCATTTTCTAGTGGCTCTATGTTGATATGGACTTGGCAACAAAAATACAAATTCATGAATATCTGTGTTATCAAAGCTGGTACGGTAACAATGTATGACATAAATGATCGTAAATTTAATTATATATAACTTTAGTTATGTAGTATTTAGCGATAAGACTGCTAATAATATAAATATTCGAGAATTAAATTTTAGGTCTTCCCCTAAACTACCATTTCACTCAGCATGAGTAAAATGATTTATAGATTAGAGTGTAGTGGCTAATCACCCCCCAACTTCACATACTGATTTTTACTAAATTCTCTCCATCCGTTTTCCCGTGATGTGAGTACATACATACATACATACATACATACATACATACATACATACATACATACATACAGAGACAGACAGAAATTACGGGAAAGTAAAAAGTGCTTTTCCTTGTTACTGTGGACATGACCGATACAGAAATAAAATTCTTTTCAAATTCTGAGCAATGTACAGCCAAAACTCTTATTTTATATATATAGATAAAAGAAAAAAACACTGACTGATCATTGTATCTCTGAAACCCACTAACGTAGGTAGTTTAAATTTTACACAGTGGTTGCTCTCATATGACAGGTGCTCACTACAAAAGGATATGAAAAATTTCACCCTGAAGGTGATGGAAACGGTGGTTAAACCAAGAAAAGCAAAATATTCATTCCTCCGACCCCACCCCCCAAAAAAAAAACAAACACACACACACACCCCCCTGATAACTCGACGCTATAAATTTTATAAAGAAGTAACACTGGAAGTACTGTAATTAAGAGTACAGCTTACCTTAAAGTCTTCGTAACATACAGGATGGTATGTTTTACCCTCAACTCGAATGGCATAGCGAAGATGCCATTCCTCACGTTCTTCATTATAGAATTGTTCAAATTTATCATGACACACATCGCAGAAAGTTTCTTCAGCATTCTCTCCTGCTGGCACGCTAGGAATCTCAACCGGTTCCTTTTCTTCCATTCGACCTTCAGCAGCCTGTTGTGTTTCAAACCAACTTTGAGCTGAAAATAGTTTATTTACATATTATAACATCCATTTTTACCTCTTCAAGCTAAACATGAAATGAAAAAAAATCCCACCAGTGCACTGTTAAACCCACATATAAATAAGCAAGTGTCACAGCCAAGTCTTTGTAATATCTGAGCCATCTCTTTTCAATTAAAGTTGTTTCTCTTTCAGGTGTAATACTGTTACCATAGGTTTTCTCTTTCAGGTAGTTTATAAATTTATTTACTCAAAGTTAGTTCCAGCAGACTGAAGAGCCTAACAGTTATAATTTTTTTTTTTAATTTAAAAAAACTGCCACGTCTCTCAATGCTGTTGAATATTACTCTGTAAGCAATGCTCAGAGATATGTGAAGAAAGAATAATACCCATTCAGTACTTCAAATTAATTCTGGAAGCAAAACACCGAAATAAGTTTGCAAAAAATGAGTCCAATATAGATTGTGTTGCATGCTTTTAGTTTCATGTTTCTTGGAAGGAATTTAGAGCCCATTAAGGTCTGTAGACAGTAAAACACCTTGCTAGCATTTTTAATCTCTATGGTAATTTCAACACGTGTCATATTTCTATAACTGAACATTACTCCTAAAAACTTGAATTGCTTCACTCTTTGATTTGTGTTAGTTTTTAATTTAATTTTGTGTGGCTATTTATAGCTGAGGTTTCCTCTTAAAACATGTAGATTTTGAGATTATGGTTTCTACACAGGTCAACTAGTCTCTCTCCATTTTTGTTTGTTTTCTTACGTGCTGGCTATTTTCCGATGATGTCACAGTATTTCCTTTCTCTGCCTAGTTGAGCGTTGAAGTCGCCTATTAATAATTTTACATAGTGTTTGGGGATGTTATCTATGGTCTGATCCAATGGGTCCCAAAATTCTTCTGTTTCCTCATGGTTTTTTGAGGAGTTGTTTTTATCATTAGTGGGAGCATGGGCATTTATTATAGTATACATTTTATTAGATGCCTTTAAGGTGAGCGTCGAGAGTCGTGGAAACTGTGATTTGAATTCTTGAACCGAGTTTATTATTTTAAGGCTGACCAAAAATCCTGTTCCAAATTGTGGGACATTCTTCATCACTCTATTTATAAAGTCTGTACCCTTGAGATTCCAAGGCATCCTGGTCAGTGTTTCTAATTTCCTGTAATTGTCTCTATAGTTCAACAAATAATACTTTATTTCTATTTCACTTCTTCCTAAGGGAACAATATCATCGGAAATGCAACAACGTTATGATGACTTTTAAGACAAATGTAATATCTACTGTTTATAATACACTGCCGGCCAAAAATCACCTATAACACTTAGGAAAAATTAGGTTTCTGAACTCTATTTTATAATTACAATCATTATTATTTCATTTTTTAAAATTTGATATTGATTACAGTAGAACCTCGATAATTCTAAATCAGTTAATTCAAACTCTCGCCTAATTTGAAGAAGCTCTCATTACCAGAAACATGACGTACGGTTTTGCATGTTATTCAAATTGTATAATTCGAAATATGGATAATTAGTAATTTGAAGACAATGTCGGTCCCATTACCGAAATTCAGATTTTAAATTCAAAACTGCCTATACATGCAAAATGAAAAAGTCTTTTACAGAGTAATTTAAATTCAAAATTTCCCCGCGTTATGAAAGAAAGCATCTTCTGAAACGTGCAGGGGTAGCTTTCCGCACTTTCACTTACTTTGGTGTGTCTACAGTGTGCTTCACATTTGCTCTAAGTTCGAGTGAAATCGTAATTCTTCTGTATTCAGTGTTTTAAGGAACGCCACAATATCACGTAGCAGGCAGTGTGCGGAGAAGCAGAATCCACAAAATTTGGTTGGATGTCAACATTTTTTAATTTTTCAATTAATTCAGAAGTGTAGTAGTGTAGTAATTTTGTTTATTTTTGATCTGTGAAGAGAAAAGATGTGTGTTTTAAGGTTTCTTTTAACAGACGCTGAATTTTATTGGTTGGGTCTTTTTTAATTACAGAAAAGGAAGGATTGTTGAAGAAATCTTTAGTTTTTGCTATGTAGTCGGATTTATCACCTTCGATAACACCATTTACCAACAAGATGATATAGCCATGGGCTCACCAGCTTCAGGCACCTTAGCTGAAATATATATTGATTTCTTGAAAAATACAAAAATCAACAATAATAATAATTTCTCAAACATCTTATTTTGGGCTAGGTTATGTCGATGACACTATAGTTACTTTAAATGAAGAATCGTCTGTGCTAACTCCGCTCTTCTTCTGAACAACATTGACCCTAACATCAAATTTACGCTTGAATCTGAACATAACAAAACCCTTATTTACTTGACTTAACTATTACCAGATATCCTTATTCTTTAACTTACAAAATTTTCAGAAAACCAACTCAAACAGCAACCTCTATCTTGCAAGATTCTACACACCCACAAACACATAAACAAGCTTCCTATAACACCCTAATTTTTCGCGCAATTAACACTCCGATGTCTAAAAAATTTAAATAATGAATTAAACAGCATTAAGTGGATTTAAGAATTCTTTCATAAGCCGTATTATTAATAAATTCAAACACCGCCCCAAAACCACGTTAACAAAGGATAAAACCAAACCAACTGCATTTTCTACCTTTACTTTCTTCCAAAACGCTTATAAATCACCATCATTCTTAAAAAACATAACATGAATATATCTTCTAAAACCAGTAACAGAAATCTTGATTTATTACACAACTCTAATTCAATTAATAAATCTAATGTTTTTTCCAAATCTGTTATTCCAATGCAATAACTGCAGCTCTTCGTATACTGGACAGACAGGATGTAACTTTAATATCAGATACTCTGAACACATCAACACCATAAAATACAACAAATTCTCTGCAATAGGTTAACACATACAAGATTCTAATAATAATTTCACCAGTATTGATAAAGACATAAAAATACTTAAAATTATTAACACTACTGAAAATTGTTTTATACATCTTGACCAATACTTCAACCCCAATTTGAATTTAAATTACATTTCTGAAAAACCCAATATTTTATTCGACTTCCTTATCCGCTTTTTCAAAAATTGCTAAATTTACAAAACCAAATTTAATATTCCAGTCCTTATATAGCTCCCATCAACATTTTCCACTTCCCTCCTGATCCACCTTACACTACTTCACCTACTCATTTATTTCCCTATTCTTCTCTTTATTTTATTCATTATTTTTCTGCTTCAACTTTTTCTTTCATCATTACATTCCTCTTTTTTCATTCTCCCAATTGAATTACGTTTTCTAACATCTCTAATGACTTTGACCACTCTAACTTTCAAATTTATATTTTACGCTATTCTAAGTTCGACCTCAACTCTTACCTTCAAATATATCTCACGCTGTCATTACACTCCTCAACTGTTCCAATATTGCGCTTTTTAGTATTTATTTCTCTTCATAATTGTTTTTTTCTCTATGTCATATGTTTTAATAACTTAATTGATCTAACTTATGAAACTTTTGGAAGCACAGTGCCGATCTACTCTTGAAGAACTTGCTTCATAATACATTTATATATTTGATCTGCGACTTTCTTCATAATTTTTGGATCTATCGACAAGCAGTGCTAATTCCTAAAATTATACAGTGCCTCATGGACTGCAGCTGAACTCTTCAAGAATTTACTCTGTGCTACATTTAGATATGTATTTGATTCTGGACTTCTTCACACACAGTGCTCTCTACCACATCTTAAGAGACTTTTAGAAGCACAGTGCTGATCTACTCTTCGGGAACTTGCTCTGTAGTACATTTGCGTATTTGATCGGTGACTTCTTCATAATTTTTGGATCTATCGACGGGCAGTACTATTCTTTAAAATTATACAGTGTCTCATAAACTGCAATTGAACTCTTCAAGAATTTTGTCAGTACTGTATTTGGATACGTATTTGATTATGGACTTCTTCCCATACACTGCTCTCTAACGCTTATGTCTTACTAACATTCATGATTGACACACAGTATCCTTAAAATTGTACAGTGCCTTATTAACTGCATCTGATAAATGTGTGTGTTATAGTGCTGCATAAACTGCATCCGACGGTATCATCTAAACTTCATATTTTTACCTGTGCATCTTTCAACGCACAGTACTCCCTAAAGGTTTTAGTGCTTCACTATCAGCAACTTACAGAATTCTTTATACTTCGCAATTTATTTATCTGTGCATTGTTTTACACCTATTTGATCGGCTGATGATAAAAAATACAGGTCGAAACCGGTATCAGTTTTAATTAAGTAGGAATGTAAACATACATTTCTTAGTTTAACAGTATTGAAAGGTTGAACCATTTTATACTTTCTTTTAACTTATTATTGTACAGTAATCGAATGAATAAAGCACTTGAACAGGGGAACCAGATTTCTCCTCGTCTTTGAACCATGTTTTTTAATTTCATTACGTGAGGTTATGTTTGCCAGTGAGTTATCCAAGTGCATTATTCGAATACTGTAAATGCACTTTGCTGGATACATTTGGGAAATAGCATTTTTTCATGGCATTTGAAAGGTTTAAACTGTGAATCAAGGTTAATTGCATGCAGTAACTGGTCTTAGAATATTTCGTGATGCAGCAAGGGTTGGCATTTCTGAATTACGAGTTGGTGGTTAATTCAAAATCGCGTAAATAAAAGTCTGATTTTTGTGTCCCAATGATTTCGAATTAACAAGGTTTTATCATATATTGATTAGCTGAAATGATCAGCATTGGTGCTTTCAGTTTAGAGGGTCATGGTTTTGATATCCAGCTGGATGGGGCATTTCAACCACTCCTGGCTAACTCCTCCGACTTGGGGATGGGTGTTTGTGTTTGTCCCTACACACACCTCTTTGTATACAGATAATTCACCATACTACTAATCACCACAGAAATGAGCAATACTGAATACATCCGACTGTAAAACAGAGCCAAGATCACTTGTGTGACACAGTTTACACCCGTGAGGCTATTAGGGTGTGGGAAAAGTGGTGTAAGAAGAAGATGATTTATTGTATTTTTTGGGTTCATTAAATTTATTTGAAAACATCAGCTGTTATGTTTTTCTTGGTCAGCAATGTAGTAAAGGATGATATCATGAGGGGAGAAAAACAACATAAAGGTGTAAAACAGAACACTGATATTTACTGATGATATTGTGATACAGGGGGATGATGAGGCAGAAGTCCACGAGTATCTTCATGCAGTATGGGAATCAGTGAGGAGAAGGACAATCGTGGAAACAAAACAAAGAAAGAAAAAAAAAAAAAAAAGGAAAGGAGCATTAAAAATTGGAAACAAAAACAATTAAGCTGTGTACAACAAGTCTCTATCCCAATTCTTAGGACATAGGATCTTACTGTGGAAGAAATGGCCAAATTAGTAAATGCAATAATAGATGCTCCACTATCATGTCACGCATGATAACAACAAAATATGGCAATTATTCCACTGATACTGCTGTGGGTATAAGATTCTGATAAAATTCTCTTGTTCTCTCTCTCTCTCAATTTTTGTTTACTACGAGGGTTAGGGCATAAATCATGGCAGCTATTTTTTCCTCCACATTTGCACGGTACTATATGTCCTGGAAAACATGACACTCATAGTACCCGGACACAAAATGGGATGGCAGTGCCTTGGACAGGTGATGGGACTTCAGTAGCGAGTCAGGCTCCATCCAGAATGGATGTGTGTGCTGGGCGAGTTGGCCTTGTGGTTAGGAGCGCGCAGCTGTGACCTTGCATCCGGGAGATAGTGGGTTCGAACCCCACTGTCGGAAGCCCTGAAAATGGTTTTCCGTGGTTTCCCATTTTCACACCAGGCAAATGCTGGGGCTGTAACTTAATTAAGGCCACGGCCGCTTCCTTCCCATTCCTAGGCCTTTCCTGTCCCATCGTCGCCATAAGACCTATATGTGCCGGTGCGACGTAAAGCAATCAGCAGAGAGAGAGAGAGCAGAATGGATGTGGCAAGGCAGGAACAGAGTGTGTACACCAAACTGGTCATTCCCAGGCTTTCAATGCCAAAGGTTGTCATAAAGAGCTTGCAGAAACTGTGGGGAATAATGCCCATCTGTATTGAACCGTTGCGAGGTGGTCAGTAGGATTTCAGCACGGACGTAAAACATGCAGCGATGTGCAATGGTCTGGAAGACCTGTTAGCATCTGAAGTGATGTGTCTCATGTGCAGTAATTACCCAGAGCATGGATGAGGACAGGAGGAGGACACTACTCGAGTTACAAGCAAAAACAGGCATTGAAAAGGAACCACACACAGAATTTTTAGGGAAGATCTTCATCTACATAAAATTGCATCATGTTGGGTGCCACATGCATTCACTGATGTCCAAACGTGGACACAGTATGCCATGTGTTCTGACCACTTGGTATGGTAACGGCAGGAAGGTGAGCAAATGCTGGAGAGAACAGTGACTGGATGAACTTTTGGCCAAGGTGTGTGAACTATTTGTCCTCGGCTTCAATTTTCCTACATTGAGCAATCGTTTGTAAGAAAAATACACTCAAAAGTTTTTTGAATTTAAAGCAACAACTCAATACTTTAGCATAGAATAGGGACAACCTGTTACGGGAGAATGTATGAGCGATTCCGAGTTGCTAGTCCTGAGCAAGGATCTTGTAGGCTGCAGTGCAGTGTGCAGGTTATTCACACACAACCACATTATGAGCCTCCTGGCGCCAAAACATCTCCTCGGCCCACTAAACGAACCCTAGAAGTATTCTTATTTGCAAGAAACAAAATGGAGGCACTGTAAAACTCATATTTGCCACCATTTTCTGTGTTGCTAATGGTCAGCTAGAGCTGCCACCTTCGTTGAAAATGAAAAAAAATCGGGCAGTTTAAAATCGTCATGGCGTGCGTCAGGTACTTTTTAATTAGTCACAGGGTGATTAATCGTATCGCACCTTGTGGAGTGTGTGGGATGCTGACCGTTTTTTTGCTTTGTTACAAGCCAGACCTAACCATGACTGTAAATATAGTTTCTGAGTTGGCAGCCTCCTATAGCATGCTGTGACACCGTCAGAGACGCGCAGTGTTGAATTCTAACATCTGTGACATCGTCTGAGCTGCGTGTACTGGATCTCTAACCTATCATCCGCGAAGGGTCTATGGAATCTTTATGAAAATGCAGGTTATCGCTGTAATACCCATATATATCATTAATTTGCAATAAGAGAACTGATCTTAAAGGTTTCAATTATTACAACATATAAAGAAAATTGAAACGAGATGGCGTAAAAGTAATGCTTTTTGTTTTCATCGCATATACCGTGGTTGCAATATTTTGATGCTATTATGTATAGTATGAGCATGCCTGGCTCCATGGCTAAATGATTAGCGCATCCTGGCCTTTGGTCCAGGGGGTCCCGATTGGGTTGGGGATTTTAACTTTCCTTGGTTAATTCAGACTGTTTGCAGGCTGTGTGTACGTGCATGTGGTCACCTTCAGCATTAGAATTCATCATAGGTAGGGCTGCATTTTCATAGACATGTAGGTCGCCTATCACACGTTAACTCGCAAGACCTGCACCAGATCTCTCAGAAGGCCACATGCCATTATTGTTGTTATTGTTATGAGATTTACATAATGAAAAATGTCCAAATACATTACCCGTTTTTTATTATTTTGCCTTCCCTCTATTTTTTATGTTACTCGTATTTATCATTTTCCTACACCCATCATCATTTTACCCCTCCTCCTTGAAAAATGATGCATCGAAGGTTTACTGTGTAGCAGAAATATGGTTGTGCAAAAACTAAAACCCCTGCTTTAGTTCAATACACACAATCTGAGGCAAAAATATTAAATAAGCGAACTTTAGCAAAAAATTCCTTTTATTTATTTGGCTACTGATGGTAGTATGGATTCAGATACAGTTAAACTTTATCCTATAGTTGTTTCTATAATGCTCAGAGGGGCCAAATATCAACCCTTCTGCTGTCATTGTTAAGAGTACTGACGACACAGATGAGGGAATTTTCTCTGTTATCAATAATGAATTGTCTTCTCTAGCCATTCCATGGAAAATTGCTTTTCTTTATAATCTGACAATGCACACACAAAATGATAGGCGCAAGTAAAGGTGTTGCCGTATTTATGAAGGACAGGCATTCTTAAATTTATGTTTCTGTTTATCAACATCTGTGCACAATAAGCAGCGGCGTAGTTATTAGTCAGAGACCTTTTTGATTCAGTTATATTACTATCTTTATTAAAAAATGAAATGGCGTATGGCTTTTATTGCCGGGAGTGTCCGAGGACAAGTTCGGCTCGCCAGATGTAGGTCTTTTGATTTGACTCCCGTAGGCGACCTGCACGTCGTGATGAGGATGAAATGATGATGAAGAAGACACATACAGCCAGCCCCCGTGCCAGCGAAATTAACAAATTAAGGTTAAAATTCCCGACCCTGCCGGGAATCGAACCCGGGACCCCTGTGACCAAAGGCCAGCACGCTAACCATTTAGCCATGGTGCCGGACTATCTTGATAAGTTCTAAGGCAAAACATGTTAAAAGTTCGTCAGGCTATTTGTGGCAAAGGAGGTTACAAAATTTGTTGGTATTCACTGACTCCCACTTCTTCAGCCTATTGAGTTCCTAAGCAGTGGGAAGATTGGACAATCATGTTTTGTAGTGAGCGCCACCATAAAAATTAGAGCATCAAGCAGTTTGAAACTTTATTTCTGAAACAAGATGCTCTAATCATCCATCATCTTTGGAGGAAACTTAATGACCTTCTAACTGACCTATTGGTCAGACCCGTTCTGCCATGTTCTATTCAATCAAAATCTACCTCCCTTTCGAGTGTTGAATTCAAGAAGAGGCGGATACCAGAAAGGCAATGAGGACCTGATGTGATTTTTAATTTTTTAATTTTATATTTGAAGCTATTTCTTTTCAGTTTCAACTCAGTTAATTTATAGCTGTTAGGTTCTTCAGTCTGTCAAAACTAATTTATGAATAAATACATTTAGAAACTACCTGAAAAAGAAAACATACGGCAACAGAATTATACCTGAAAAAGACATAAAATGAAAAATAGAATGACATCTTTCATTCTATATAAGTAATAATAATAACAACGTAAACGTTTCCACCTTTTCAATACTAAAATATATTCACAAAATTATAAATTACACGGTACTAGTTTCAACCCATCTAGGGGTCATCATCAGCCGTATTGGAGCAAAGATCACTTTTGGCTGATGATGACCCCTAGATGGGTCGAAACTAGTACCGTGTAATTTATAATTTTGTGAATATATTTTAGTATTGAAAAGGTGGAAACGTTTACATTGTTATTATTATTACTTATATATTATTCTCAGTTCAATACGGACCAAAAACATGAAATTCATAACCATTAATCTTTCATTCTTGAAGGAACATCATCCGATTTTATCAAAACACACTCAAAAATGTATAAACATTTATGTTTAAGTTCTGTTAAAATCCTTAAGTAATTGAAATTTGGAACTAATCTTAACGAATTTCTCACTTCTCTCCTAAAATATGATAGTTATAAATTAAATGAATCAAAACCGCAAAGAAATGGCTTCAAATATCACAAATTGATTGATGATGATTGATGTTTGTTGTTTAAACGGGCCTAACATCGAGGTCATCAGCCCCTAACAGTACGAAATGAAATGACAAATTAAAAGTTAAAAATCCTCCACTGACCAGAATTTAAAGCGTGAGGATTAAGAATGAATGGATGGATGGATATGAATTTAAAACAATCAGTGGATCCGACCCACAGCGCCTCACATGCACAGAAGTTGGCACAAAACAATAGTATTACTGACCAAGGGACTGCTTCTATAGCACAATGCTGAATCGATTATGCTTATAGTCGAAGCGGGTCTAAAATCCAGGTCATCGGCCCTTCATAATGGTATGTATCGCTAAGAAAATAGAACCATGCTATATGTCATGTTGCGGTACTAATCAAAAGTAGCGTAGATTCACGGTATTCCACACATTATGGTACTATTCACAGGTAGTGTAATGCGCACATGTAACACAGACCTATGGTGTTTCGCACATTGTGACGCTATTTACAGGCAACACAAACCTGCAAAGGCAACGCAAACCTATGGCGTACCTCACATAAGTGGACTAACCACAGGGAATCGTACTATCCCGTGGTATTCCTCACAGAGTGGGAACTGTGCATAGGTAAGGCAGAACCATGGTGTCTCTCATATAGGGATATGAATCACAGATTAGGACCCACAACCCGATTCACACACTGTCACTACTAATCACAAACCTATTGCGTACCTAACATAGCGTTACCACGCGCAAGTTAATGCGACCTATGGTGTTCCCTGCGTGATGGTACTAATTACAAGAAGTCTCATGGTTCTAATTTGATCATCCCTTAGTTGCACCTTTTAGTCGCCTCTTATGACTGGCAGGAGATACCGTGGGTGTATTCTTCGTCTGCGTCCCCCACCCACAGGGGGTAATATCGCAAATTATTCAACCAGTCAGGCAAATTAAAAACCCAAAAGACTCGAGGCATTCCGTGTTAAAATAGAAGTGGACAAATGAAAAAGTGAAACTTCATCAGTACTTTCCTCATTAGCACGTTTTCCCGCTTAGCACTCATAAATTCGTATCTGCCGTCCCATATGAAAGAAACGTGATTTCCAATCGGGTAAGATCGTCACCACAGATGCATGATTACAGAAAAAGGCCTTAAATTCCTGAACTTCACAGGATAAGTTTCACCTTTGTGGAACAAGCTGTTAGCCCCAGGAATGTTCAGTTTTGCTTGCTGGTTTACAGCAAGATTGCTTTATAACACAGAGAGCCTATTTGTGCTTGTATTTCGCATTCCATTCAGAAATTAAAAATTTATTGTGTGTTGAGTGGTACAGTGAAGTGTAGCAAATATTTGTCGTGTGATGCAGTAGCATATATCCGGATTAGGAGTATATAAACATACCTATCGCAACATGAATTTTCACTATTACCACTTGGTAAATGTTATTTGTCATCCCTTGTGAAAGAAATGAGATTTCCAACTCGGGTAAGAGCCGTCGCCACAGTTGCGTGATTATGAGAAAAAGCCTTGTATTCCTGAACTTCATAGGAAAAGTTGCACATTTGGGAAGCAAGCTGTTAGGCTCAGGGATGTTCAGTTATGCTTGCCTGTTAGCAGCGATATTGCTGAATAACACAGTGAGCCTATTTGTGCTTGTATTTTGCATTCCATTCAGAAGTTTAAAATTTATTTTGTGTTGAGTGGTACAGTGAAGTGTAGCAAATATTTGTCGTGTGATTCGGTAGCCTGTATCTGGATTAGGAACATAATCATGTGAAATGGACTAGCACGGTACATATTTGTCTTGAGATAGCATGGTTATGGATTCGGAAAGTCATGAAATTCCTTATAGTGGAAACAAAATTAAAATCTGTCAGAAAGTGGACTGGCGTCCGCATCTTAAAGCACGCACCTTCGAGTTTCGACTCGATCATTCAAGTAGGTCGAAGTTTATTAAAAATGGCGGCCAAAGTCATTCGTTCCGGTCGCACCTGGTCAAGTGTAACCTCCAATTCATTGTCTAAAAGTGTGACCAGAAAATAATGTTTCAAAACCCACTGCTCCAAAATAAAAACATTTGTTTTAGAAAGAGTGTGATCTGCAATAATACTTCAATAACACAACCTTAAGTAAGGTTGTATTTGCAGTGTTAAAGTGTACCTCACAGTAACTCCCCCATAGAAAGTTTTCAGTGTTATTAAGAAAAATCAGAGAGAATTCAGGCCTACATTAAGTACATCTACATTGGAATTGCTTATGGCTCTAAAGATGAAAATGTCATCACAGGGGGAAGTATGCTTCAAGAAAACTTACATAGAAAGCTGCTGCTGGGAGCGAAACAAGCTACAAAGAACATTTTATCACAGAACTAACAGGTAATATGCAAATTTTATCGTGTAACATAATATATTTTAGATTAGATCGCTGTTGGGAAGGATAAAGGGGTGTCATTACCAAGAGGGAAGTCCATGCTTTAGATCCAACTTGAAATTTCTTTTTTGGGAGGGGTGGGGGTGTACTAAGAGTTAATGGTGAGATTACTGATAACCCACTTCAGAGGTTGACTCCTCTGCACATGAAAACTCTACTGTTATGAAAAGTGTGTGTAATGGCACATTATAATCGTAGTGACTTCAACGAAGAATTTGCAATTAAAATTTGAGATAAAATTCAAGCACAAGCTATTAAAAATTGTATTTAAAAAATGTAGTACAACTATCAAAAGGCACTATGGCTAACACTAACTAAAGCGGCTTAATTGCTTTATTTGTTAGGTGTCTTTACAGATGGTTCTTACAAGCATACAAAAAACTTACCTCTTTCCTCCAAGTCTTCAATCTCTTCAAATTGGATCCAGTCAGAAATGTCATAATACCACTTTCTACTTTGAGCCTTACGAGTATTGTCTCTATCACGGCGATTTTGTCTGAAATGCCAATCCAAGTGTTGACTGTATTTCATGGTCTGCTCTGGAGGAAACCTGACTCCACATGAGCTGCACTGGATTCCTGAATAAAGAGCAGCTACTAATCCTGGCTGGCGACTAGAACAGAACATTAGCAAATTAATGCACAAGTCAATTTTGTAGCAATGGTGATGTACAGTGGGTACAAGTAAAAAGGAGTTAAAAAAAAACCATGATTTTAATTACTTGTATTACATGTCAGTTTGCTAGCAACAATAGCTCAAAAATCTGAAAATTTAAGATTGGAAAAAAAAGTCTGGTTAGAGATTGGAGGCATTCCTACGTGCCCAGTTGAATAAAGGACGCAATTGTACTGATACAGATTTTCGTAGCCAGCATCTAACAGATAGATATCGTCTTCTAGGCTACTGGGCAGTAGTCATATTTTTTATGTTTGTTGATATTTCGTGTATTATACAGTAGGTGTTGTCAAGACAGTCTGGCAGTCAGATGGAATTACTGTATTTACTTGCAAATAAGACCCCTTTTTCTTGCACTTTTACAGCCAAAGATGGTAGGAGCGGGGGAGGGAGGTGGAAAACATATGCAATAACCTCAAATTTTGTGTATTGAACACATGGCTTCTAGGCTATAAGGAGCTATGAATTATACATGTATTCTTTAACAAACTTACGAATGTATTTGAGTTATACTGGCTATTTTTGTTGGAAGGCAGTATTTCTAAATGTAAAAAGACAAATGGTGAACATGAATTTTAGGCCTACATATAATGTAAATATAGTCAGTTTTAGTTACCCATATTATGTCATTCGTTTCATTACATTAATTCCTCTAATTAGGTTGACATCAGAAAGGGCATACGATCGTAAAAAAATCTCGCTACGAAAATTCATCTCACCTCATACTCGATCCCGTAGAGAAAAGGGATAAGGGTATCATTATCACATTATGCAATATTGATAGAAAAGAACTTAATGGCCAGTCATTTGTGTATGTCAGTTGAGCAATAGGCCTACCACGGAGTAAACCTGAGTAAGTCTAATCACTGCTCTCATTTGAATTATCGTCTTGTGTCACCAAATTCCCTGCTACTAGCATGTCGTCATTTCAAATGACGTTATCTTCTTATTATTATTATTTGCTTTACGTCGCACCGACACAGATAGGTCTTATGGTGACGATGGGATAGGAAAGGCCTAGAAGTGGGAAACCCCCCCCACTGTCGGCAGCCCTGAAAATGGTTTTCCGTGGTTTCCCGTTTTCACACCAGGCAAATGCTGGGGCTGTACCTTAATTAAGGCCACGGCCACTTTCTTCCCACTCCTAGCCCTTTCCTGTCCCATCGTCGCCATAAGACCTATCTGTGTCGGTGCGACGTAAAGCAAAAAAAAAGTGGGAAGGAAGCGGCCTTGGCCTTAATTAAGGTACAGCCCCAGCATTTGCCTGGTGTGACAATGGGAAACCACGGAAAAACATCTTTAGGGCTGCCAACAGTGGGGTTCGAACCCACTATCTCCTGGATGCAAGCTCACAACTGCGCGCCCCTAACCGCATGGCCAACTCGCCTGGTGATATTATCTTCACTGCCATCTCATCAGCCATGCATCGAGAGCATATGAGGTCCCGTCTTTTTGAAACTTTTAAAAATAGTTTCGTTTCAGACTATAGAGTCCAAACAGTGAGAATCTTATTCCCAAATGGTTTCTGGAGAGTTTGTGTACTGTATGTGTAGCAGAAGCCTCTCCTTCCGAATAAAGATGTGCTGCAGCAAGCGTGCCAAACCACCAGCTGATAACTAACATAAGTTACAAGTTGTACTTCTGAATGTAATACATAGTGACTGGAAGTGTTCTTTGCATAACTGTGGCTATTGAAAGCCAAACCCTTATTTTCAAGTATAATTCACACTTGTTCTCCACATTTAACACATCAAGATTTACCTAAACAGCTGTAAATGAGATAAGAGATATCGCATTGTTTAGGTTAGGTATGCTATCAAGTACCTGCATAATGCCAGAAATGCTATGACGGGAAGATTAAAAATAAAGCAGAGGTAAGTTCACCACATTTAAAGGATATCTACAGGTGTGGCGGTAATGTGTTTTATTATCATAATGTTTAATTTAGTATGATCGTTGTCTCCATTTTTTTAAATTAACGCATAGTATGTTTTATTTGGCATCTCCGAAAATCTTTAATTGGGGACGTAAGGTTATTATTATTATTATTAATATTATCTCTATTTTGTTTTTGTTTTTTGCTAGTCGCACCGACACAGATAGGTCTTATGGCAACGATGGGACAGGAAAGGGCTAGGAGTGGGAAGGGAGTGGACGTGGCCTTAATTAAGGTACAGCCCCCGCATTTGCCTGGTCATTATTATTAGTGAGGTACATTGGCGAGTAAAACAATAGTTATCACTGGATTGTTTTTATCCTGTTTTAAACCTACTTCTCTCCAAAAAAAAAACCTATATTGGCCAAAGTTACGAGATGTTAAACAATCACTTTGATAATGATCTCGCCTGCTATATTAATAGCAACAACCGTGAATATTTCTTAACTAAAGTAAACTTGTTTCCTCATCTCGAGGTGGTGCAGCTCTTTATAGACAGGCCCCCAGTGGAAGGGACTTGCATGTATCATTTTTACCGCATATCATTCTTCCAGCCATTCGTAGATCTCTGGCAATACGGTACCAGAAATCAAACTCAGGCTCCCGAGAATGGCAGCTAATTGTGTTAACCATTACACTGGCGGACATTCTTAACTACAAAACACAGACACATACATGAATGATGCGTGCTTACAATGCACGGGTCAGACACGAAACTATTCACCTATTTGTGCGACACCATCAGGGCTACAGTAGACCTATGGTAGAGAGGCGGACATTTCTTAATTACAAACCACAAATGTACCGTATGACTTCGACGAGTGTTTTCATTGCGTGGGTTGTACAGACGAAACTATTCACAAATTTTTACGACGTCATCAGAGCTGCAGTAAGGCTTGTACCCGCTTCGAAGCAGAATCGTCGTTCTTCTTTGATGAATTACGTTGGTGGGTCTTGTATGCAAGACTTATTTTTTTTCATTTTCCTAGTCTTGAAAAGCTGGGGGGGGGGGGGGGGGGGAAGGGCTGGGTGTCTAATACATGAGTAAATATGGTAATCTCCCCTCATATAGGTAGAGATGAGACCATTCACTGTGCAGTCAGAAATTTCGAAGAAATGGTACCAGGGCCAAGCTGTTACTTTTTTTCTGAATTCTGGGAATCACTCTTCAAGCACAGGCCTTCTTCCTTGTGACTGAAATTTTAGGAATGCTTCTCTATTTCAATAGCTTCCTTACAATGTAAATGAACAAGGAAATGTTGGGTGATAGCCAGCACATGTTTCCTCAAATTTTATTTTGTGATACAAGTGAGTGAGTACATGTTATGTTTCTCTGATTGGTTCAGATGACAGCAATGCTTGCGTTTCTTTATTCTGGTGTTATTTGTTAGTTCCCAAAGGTCACACCAAAAGGATGTATGAAGATGACTCTCTAAGTAAAGTGAGCATCTTTCCTTGTATGGCTACAGCAGGGAATTTGTCCTAAGAATCTCTCAGCCCTTGTACAGAGCAAAAGGACAACTCAATCCATAGGATAAAAGACTACTTACATACGTATCTTGCTATCCACTTCCAACTGGATGAAGAAAGTCCTCAAATGCCACAGAACTCGCACTGTCTTCACCATCAACACAACAAAAATAGCTTAGCAGGTACATTCAACCTAAGACCCATAATAATCTTTCACCAGGTTTGGGGTATATGCATTCCCTTGTTTCTGAGCAAGGTGTGCATAGGAACAAATAAACACAGAGTTAATGCCAAGATGAAGGTATACAGCATCACTGTTGTGTAAACCAACTAGTGAAATTTACCATAGCAAAGCATGCGCTCACTCACTTGAGCCACAATAAAAAAAATTCAAGAAGACTTATGTGCAGGCTAATACCTGTCAGTTCCAAGCTAGTTTACATCAAGAGGCAAGTACTTACAAACGATAAAGAAAATGGATACACATTGGAGCCCGAGGACTATAGATACATCATTTTGAAATTTGCTTGGAATGTCTTGAGGAGAAAATCTAGGGGACTGAAAACAATTAATCAGCATAGCTGAGAATGAACCTTCATTTCATATTTCATGGCCTAAAATACAGGATATCTGTGCATTTGGCAATGAAGATTGCTGCATATGTTAATAAATGCTTTGTTGTCCTCGTGAGCTTCCTCCAACTATGAATGTAAAATTCCTTGGATATCATGAACATCAACAAGATTCAGTTCAAGGACTGGCCAGTTGCCACAAAATGGTTCTATGGCACCCGACTGATGGCTGTTCTCATCACTTCTACATAGCTTTCAGCTCCAATGTCTTCTTAGGTCTGTTTAATAATGAAATCACGAGTCTTCTCCAAAGTCTATTCCCAGAAATATAGTCTTTTTACAATTGTCGTCATAGATGAAGAATGGTACAGTATGAAGTTGTACCCCACAGAGAAAGACATCTTTTTAATATTAACTTCAGCAGAGATCTCTTTCACCTTATTTGAATATGCAAGACCTCAGCATTTGTCATCTTATCTGTCCATGCAAATTAATTAGAGAGGGAGAGAGAGAGAGAGAGTGTGTGTGTAAACACTATATTTTCAAAAGCCTGATATCACTTTTGTTTGCCATGCA
The DNA here is from genome assembly GCF_040414725.1 of Anabrus simplex. Classification (NCBI taxonomy): domain Eukaryota; kingdom Metazoa; phylum Arthropoda; class Insecta; order Orthoptera; family Tettigoniidae; genus Anabrus; species Anabrus simplex. The sequence continues at coordinate 148,623,586 of NC_090267.1, read as the reverse complement.
AGTTTTTAGGCATACAGTAGTAGGCTACTATCAGTGGCAGTTCGTGGGGCTCAAAAGAGATGAAGCACAATGTTTACGTTCTTTTAGAAAAATATTTAGTTGTAATCACACATCCAATCCAATTTTCATACATGTTCTTTTAAAGTTACTATTATATGCTCTTTTAAAGTTACTATTATATGTTCTATTTTTTCCCCTTAAACATCTGAGTTACACAAAGTTCTGGTCGTGGAGAACCCAATTCCTCTTCAAGTAATTGGCTTGTGTAATTTATATCTCAAAAATACCTCACCCGATTAATTTCACTTACTGTAAGTGACAAATCACACACAAATAACACGTGATTAGTCACGAAAACCTTTTCTAGAACACATCAAATAGCGACATGCACCGTAACCTCACATCAGAATAAACCGTAACCAAGTGTTTACTTCCCGGTTATCACTTGTGTTTGTTTCAGCCTGGCCAACACAACTGTATGGAAAACCGACAAGCAAGAAATAAATATCTGCTAAATTCTTTTATAATAAATGTTTCTATGCTGCTAAAAGAAGTTGAATAACCACCAACTCCCTACATGAATATACATTTTTTTTTAAATTCACCTGCCAAACACATCTCAAATTTGCTAGGTTCAGTGGAAAATTTGCTACATTTGCACCACTGGTTTTCACTCTAAAACAATTTAAGTGAATACTGCATGAACATTTCTCTCTTTGATTTTTATTATTTCCCCTCATGTTTTGGCAAGTTGACCTGAATTAAGGTACAGCCCCAGCATTTGCTTGTTGTGAAAATGGGAAACCTCAGAAAAACATTTTCTCGTATTAATTGTGTTTCTAGTTTCATATATTTTCTATCATGAGAAATATTTTCTTTGTCAAAGAAAGGGAACAAACTTTCTAGGAAAATAAAAAAGGAAATTTCTTCAAACTTACAACACCTACTCTAAAGAGTTAACAAAATTGTTCCTGTCACCAACTAATGGACAGAATATCAACTACATAATAACTAAACTTATGCCGTAATGTTCTGCCATTTCAATACTATATTATGTAATGTTTACATTACATTTTAAATCTATATCCTAAGAATATTAACAGTCTCGAAGATTCATATTACAGCGCCGAATTGCCCGGTCTCAAAATCTTTGCGACCTTAGTCAGTGGATTTCACCGTAACCCCCTTTCCTCCTTGTGCAGCTGTAAGTGTGGGAATGGTGCCGAATGAGAGAAGAAGTCCACAACTAGAATGCGACCATTGCTTTGTTGCCAAATTTCTTCCAATATACGAGAAAGGAGTGTAACGCATAAACGCTACAGAAAGCGTCTTTTAAAGAAAAATGACAACATAAATATGTGTTCTTAAATCCTTCATTGATGGTAGAGCATGTGACTGTGTGATCTAAAGGAAGAACCAGTGCACACAAAGGTACACAGGATCTTTATATGAAGGTGAAGGTTGAGCCTGTTGGTATATAGTAGTCTCATTTCTTCTGCATAAAACCAGACTTTTCTTCAATCCAGCTTTTGATTTTACCTTGGATATATGGTACAAGAAAGTTTAGGCCCCAATAAACAGCTAAGATATCAACAAGAGAATGCTAAAACAATTTTCCAGTATGTAAGAACATTCTTCTAGATTGGTAATCTAAATCTCAAAATCAGGCGAAGTTAGGTAAAGTATCTTAAAAGCAGATCTGGGCTCTAAAAGTTTTGCCTCTTAAAACAATAATTATTCTAGAAGATGGCACCTTAAAAAGAATACAGACCTGCATGTACAGTCTTTACATGGGGATACAATGAACTCACTACATGCAAAGGATTACATAGCATACCACTCCTTATGTCAAATATAACTGCTCTGTTCTCCTATGATTCAATTACAAATCAATAACACTATGACAAGTCAGTTAAATTTCAAAATTCTGCCACATCAATGAATGATAGATACTAACACATTAAGGATTCTACCATATTAATGAATGATAAATACTAACACTTTAAGAGTTTCTGGCTGACTGAAGTCCACAGGTTTAATAGCATTATTTTCTTCTTCTTTCTTTTCATCTATAGTTGCAGTATCTGTCTGTGGTACGATGCCACTGGCCACTAGCTTCTTGTACAGTTCATCAACATTTATTTCTGGTAGCAAGAAAGGAATGCCTGCAATTGCTGTTGTAGTTGTTGTACTTGCTGTTTGGGTCTCCGTCAGAGCTGTTAAGAAAAGAAAGAAGTTTGTATATATGTGTGTGTATGTTTCAATGTACACAATATAAAATGAAAAATCAGCATATCAGTCACTGTATATAAGTGTCTGTGGCTGCTTCAAAAGGAGGTAATTTTTACACCTTTTCTGGATTTTACTTCTAAAAAAAAAGTGCTGAATGTGTAATGTTTTTGAGAAAAACAAAAACCTTTTAAATTAATTTTTAAGTCCTTACTTTCATTAAAGGTAGTCAGAATATATTGCATTCAATATCAATGGACATAGCTGTACATATTAAAAAAATCTCTTTGTCTCTACATTTCATATTTTTGGCTAATGCTTCATTTTATCTCAGGTGAGGTGTATATAATAACTAGAGTTGTTATTTTTGTTAATTAGAGATAAAACAAAAAATCCTACTTAGAGGTTAGGATGTCTTTATTTTAACTTACTTTTTACATGTTTCAGAATGTCCAGGAGTGAATTTAAATCTCAAAATAATGCAAATTTTGTGAATAACACTACAATCTACGAAATAAAAACATTTTAATAAATATTTTCCCACACCACTCCAAACATTCTTGTCCAGAAGCCGATCTTCGAATTTGTTTGGTGTAAATTAGAGAATGATCGATTGTATTGTTTCTCGAGGGGCAATCAATATTACGATATACAGTGAGAATTCATAATGGTGAAAAATTTACTCGCTATAACGGATTGTCGTTATATAGGATTTTTTGTAACAGTCGGGAAAACCCCATACACATTAAAATCGGTATGAAATGGCAATAAGTTTGTTAAAACTTGCATTTTCACAGATGATATTCACACAACGGCTTACTTGTTTATTATTTTTTGAAATACGATACTACGTGAAAGTGTATGTTTAATTTCATTCTGAAAAAACTATAATATGACTCCAGAGGCCTCTGTAGCCGTATATGTATCATGAAAATATATTTCAAGCGCACATAGAGGAATTATAACCTCCTAGCTACAAATTTACATGGGAACAGGCTTTCCGAAATTTAACTACACACGAGAAAATATAAACTATCCTCTGAATGAGTGATGCACTCTGCCATATCTTGAGGTGTACCACATTCTTACTTAATTTTAGTATATAACATTAAAATTAAACAATCGTGTACTTAGCCTTTATTTCTAAAGAGTTAAAAACTGCTCATAGGTAATAAATTCCCTATTATTCCGTATTGAAGAGCAATATAATATAAAATAAAAGCTAAAAGGTATCCATGTATTCAATACTATTTATTGTAACCTAAAAAAAAAAAGTTACATATATATATATAACATATTCCAAGCGCCAGTAGAGAAATGGCAACATTCTCGTTATAAATTTACATGATAATAGCCTTCCTGAAATTTAACCAGATGCAAGAAAATATAAAACTAACCTCTGAAATCAATGACGCACTCTGCCATACCTTGAAGTGTATCCCATTCTTACTTAATTGCAGTATTTAGCATTAAAATTAAGCGATCATTTATTTCAGCCTTTATTTTTAACAAGTTAACAACTGCTTTAGAAACTATCCACTTCATGTCCATATCAAAGAAAGAAATATTTAACCACCTAATCGATTAGGTGGCTAAATGTTTCTTTGTTTGTTAGATTAACAATTGCTACTGAACATGTTATTTACACAATTAATACAAAAACATTTTCTCCTCTTTCATTTTAATTTTTCTTTACAGAACAGCAGTCGACAGGTATTACTAATCTATTCCGACATCGCCTTCAAATGTCGACGAGAGCTCATTAGTGGACATAACGAGGAAACAATACCGAAGATGATCGATTGCATGCAATATAATTGCTAGGTGCATGCATATCGGTAACGGAAAAAATTGTGCACGCTTAATCGCTCGTACTAATGTATGCATCAGTGATGGGGCTCTCGCTGTAACCGAAGGATAATACACAGTTTACACAGTTTAATATAGGAATTTTAAAGGGATAGAGAAAAATTGTCGTTATAACAGGGTTCTCGTTATATGCCGTACTTGCTACAGCTGACTTCTACTGTATTGTAGATAGTCTCATACGGCGACTTGGAGTATTGGAATCGGTCTTGGATGGTAGCGGTGTGGCTGGTGGTGAACAACTATTATCTCTAGATATGGATTATTTGGTTGACTACCACCAAAAAGTTATGGGATTGTTGTTCAGATTGGGAACTACCATTGTCTCTTGTTACATCGGTAGTTAGTGTATTTCGTAGTAGATAATTCTATGTAATTTAATACAAAGTGCGCAAAATGACAATTATCATCAAAGCTGGTGTGTTATTTGTGTGAATCAGTTGGCGACCACGTGTTCGTTGCAGTAGTTTTAAACTTAGCAGTAAGTAAAGATGTGACATAATTTAAATATTATGAAAGGAATTCAAAAATAAATGTTGTATGTTGTTACGACTTTATACCAGGGTGTGACTCCTACTATTAATCGTGCCATAATAGCGTTTGTCACTGGGCATAGCAAAATTGGATTTAAAAATGCCGAAGGTAGGAGTTTCTCCCGCGCACAGACCAAGAAATATAAGAATGAAGGATTTATAATTTCTTGTGGAGTGTGTAAATATTGTTATTTTTGGTTAGATTATTGCACGAAAGGTGCTTTAGACAGATACTGTAAATCGGAGAAGCATACAAAATGCTGAGAAACCTTGCGTCTTGAAGTTAGCATTCCTAGAGTGGCAACATTGAAAGAAACATTATCAACTGCTAGTCTTGTGAAGGATTCGAAAGAAGAGTTTGTTTTGGACACCACTACTGCATTCGTGAAAGCTAACATACCAGTAGAGAAGCTAGACAATCCTGCTGGATTAATAAGCATGTTCACGGAAGTGGAAATTTTCCATCAAGCAAATCAGATCCATCAGAAATACGTCCCCGTGATCGGTGAAAGGAGAGAGGAAATTCAGGAAGAGCTACAGAACAAAGATGTGTTTCTGCTATGTGATGAAACAATTGAGAAGAATGGTAGGTGTATTTTTAACATCCTATTTTCTCCATCAGTACTATCAACTGAAATGAACACCCATTTGGCTGCCTCTGTTGTTCTAGATTCTGCCAATAATGCAAATTGTGCCAATGCTATTATTAGACACTTTAAATTCCTATGAAACTGAATGTGTAGTGGCAGTAGTTACGGACACTGTATGCTACATGACAAAATGTGTAACTACTCTTCAAGCACTGATTGAAGAAGTATGTAATGCCCAGTGCTGGGCTCATAAAGTCAACCTTGTTGGCTGCATATTTGAAAACGAGCTAGATGAATTGTACATGAGTATAGTGAAGACAAAGAATGCCTTTTTAAATATGCGAGAAAGAAAAAAACAACTACACTGCATTTCTTAAAGAGAAATATGAAAACACAGAAGAGGATGAAATTCTAGCTTTCCCAATGCTTGTGTATACAAGATGGAATCCCTGATTTAAGGCTGCAATGTACTGTATATGGTCACACATTTGGAAGATCTGGTATATTTTTCAAAATACTGTAAGATTCAAATTCTGGAGTCAAATTTTCCAACAAGCATCGATTTCAACAATACAAATTTATAAAATTATAAGCAGTGTATGTTTCTGTTGTTGGTGCCTCTCTTATGGACTTCCTTAATTTCTTGGAGGGATCTAAGTACCCAATAATTCATGTACTTGCTGGGAAGCTAAATGACTTTAAGGTAAAGTTCAAGGTATTAAGTGATGGTGGAGTATTCAACCAGACAATCCTCCAGAATTTGGAACAGCTTTCTCAAACAATGCAGATAATGGTGAAGTCCAAGCTTGCATGTGTTGCCCAGTCAGCTTTAGTAGAAGTCAGGACTTTAAGGATCACGGATCCAGCCAGGAAGATTGTAGAAGCCATCGGGTAATTGTTTGATCCTTGGCATGCACCTAAGAATGAATCACCTACAGAACTGCTCCAGTTTAAGAAGAATGTCCCATTTCATAAAAGGATTGAGTCTCAGCAGTCTCACAGCATTTACCTGACTGCCATCAAGAACCAACTGCATCAAGAAAATTATGTGAATGTTTCAGAGATCCTCATGGGATTAAGGCTTGCTCACAGAGACTATACAACTGATGCATTAAAATAAGTGTGGTACCCATGTTCAAACGTGGATTCTGAAAGGTCGCTTTCAAAATAAGTCTCACAGTAAGTGATAGGAGGCAATGACTGACAGCTGAAAATGCTGAGACACTGACCATGATCTACTTTCAATGATTTCACTGCAGTATTCGGATAAAACTGAAAAAGGTAACTTGTATTAATTTAAAATGTGTTTAACGAAATGCTGCATGGAGGTGAATGTAAAATAAAAATGTGACCTCCTTATAAGTGTTTTCTCATTCTTCCATAGGCATGTTTAACGGTTTACCTGATAGTTTGCCTTTTTACTTTTTTTCTTAATTTTTCACTTTTTAAAATGCACTTATTGCACAAACTGGTTCGCTTTAACATTTTTTCTGAAAAAATAATAAAAACACAAAACACTACCTTTTGAATTTTAAATCAAATCATTAATATATAAACTTTATTGAGCACAAGTTGTGCACTATTAGGATACATTAATCAATACAGAGGTCTATGATTGATTTCACACAATTAGAAGGTACAGGTTTTTTCGCCCTCAAAGCAGAGGTGCAGAACTCGAAGCTTAACCTACTACTATGGAACGCTGAAGGACTTAAAAGCGCCTTAGAATTAACTGAAGGCGAGCTCCTAAGAAGCCATGACATACTCATCCTGACAGAGACTTTCGCAACGGACAATATAGAAATCTCCGGTTTCTACTCAAAAAATATTCCTGCAAAAAAAAAAAAAGGACCAAGGGGAGGACCTACAAAAGGAATATCCTGTTTCTACAAACCAACGTAGGAAGAACATCTTGCGTCTATGAACAAGAAGACACCATAATAATGGAGTCCGAGAGAGTGACTTTCGTAGGCCTATACATCGAACCACTGACCCCGATTGAAGACATCATAGCAATCGCGATGACTGCTCTAGGAAAGACGGCCACGGGAGAAAGTATTATTATAGCGGGCGACCTAAACTGTAGGCTAGATATGATTTCAGAAGTAGGGAACTACTGCAGATGATGGCTGAAGAGGGATTTACACTGGTTAGTAAGAGAGAAGACAACACATACTTCGCACATAATGGTAGCAGTACCATAGACATAATCCTATACAAAGGCAACGATCTAGAAGTAACGGACTATAAGGTGTTATATTCCGACGCGGTGACACCAATAAAGAAACATTGTCCAGTGACAACTACTTTCAAATTGAAAGAGTCTACAGACACATGACAGAAAACAAACCAAACGAAAAGAACCTCCAGAAAGATAGGCGTGAATAAAATACGCGAAAATGGAGACAAACTTACCATCTTTGAAAACAAGATTCAGGAAAAGGACCTAGATGCTGCTGCAACAGTGCTAGAAGACATAATCGAAGCCGCAACCTCCACAATAAACGAGAGAAAGGCAAAGAAATGGTTCGATCAACAATGCTATACAGAGAGAAAGAGAGTCATATCAGCCCTTCACGTGGCCAAACGCACTCAAAATCAGGACGGCCTGATCACATATAGCAGACTCAGAAAAGAATATAAAAACCTTCTAAAGAAGAAACAAGACGATTTCACAGAACTCGAGGCTAGAAGAATGGTGGAAGCAAAAGAAAACCCCTACACTGTTCTAAAGCCACGACAGTCACAGACAATGGGGAAAATAGAGATGCCAATCTGGGAGGCTCACTTCACGAACATCCTAAACCAACAAAGGGTCAATGAAGCTCATGAAATAACAAGACAATACGATAACATAAGAAGATTTACAACAGAGGAAATTAGGAACACTATATCAACATTGAAAAACAAGAAGGCAGCAGGCCCGGATGGGATATTTAACGAGCACATCAAAGCAGCCTCGGAAGTTTTAATCCCAGTAATCACAAACATGATGAACTTATGTCTGTATACAGGACAAATCCCGGTGAGCTGGAAAACCTCGAAAATCAGAATGATATACAAGGGAAAAGGAGAGCCATTTGACCCAAACTCGTAAAGGGGAATCGCACTAGAGAACAACTTTCTCAAAATTCTGACGAATCTTGTGAAGATAAGACTAACAGAGGAAATCGACAACAAGATCCCAGAGGAACAATTTGGATTCAGGAAAAGCTGAAGCACCTTACATGCAGTCAAAAATCTCATAGACGACATCGAGGAGGATATAAGATTCCCAAAAGGAAAATTCCACACAATATTCGTCGATTTTACAAAAGCGTTCGACAATCTCAACAGGATGTAGGATGCTAAAAGGTTTGTTTTGTCACCTATTCAATACATATAAATTATACAATTTAGGAATTTATTATTGATATCACTTGAGACATGTTTTGCCCTTCATTGATTTTTATCACTTGCAAATCTCAACAGGACCTTAACATGCGCCAAACTAGAACAGATGGTGGAACAAAACAAGGAACTAAGCATCTTGATACACAACATCCTGAGTAAAAACACCATCATAATTTCAGACAACGTAACAACCTCACAAGAAATTATACAGAGGAACGGAGTGTTACAAGGAGACCCCCTTAGTCCCCTTCTGTTCAACGTAGCCACACATGACGTGGTCCAAGCAATAAGAACTTCCGCTCCGTCCTTCAAGATTTATATATACGCAGACGACATGGTGATGGGTTCTCACGATACTAACGAACTCCAGAAAGGAATAAATGCTCTAGGAACATGGGCTGAATACAACGGACTGCAAATAAACGCAGAAAAGACCGTACACATGGTCTTCAGGAAAGGAGGACGCCTATCCGCAAGGGACAAAATTTACCTCAAACATGAACCTCTACAAACTACGAACAGCTTCAAATATCTGGGCGTAACGGTCCAAACAACAGCACACTCATTCAGAATTCACACAACACAACGAGCAGCTGCCGCAACCAAAGCCATCTACGACATCAAGTCATTAAGCAAACTTTCCTTGGATACAGCTACAGCCCTCTTTGAAGCCAAAATCGTTCCTATTCTAACATACAGAATAGAGATAACATGGGAAAAGTTAAGCTATAAAGACCTAATACGAATGGAAAAAGTGAAAGCCAGATTCTTGAAAGTAGCCCTCAGAATTTCAAAGTACACCAAGTCAAGACTAGCGTACGAAATCAAATCATAAAAAAAAACACTTTCTAACATCTCTAGTAATAACCAATTCTATCTTTGGTTTCAATTTTGTCCTTAGAAGTATCGTGCTAAATCTATGGGAGGCACTTGAGTAGAAGGTATTAATCAACAAACAATAACATTGCACTGACTGACAACTTTTAATTAAGATGTGCTATGTCTCTAGTTCTGTTACTCATCTTTGGTACATTGTGCATGAGCCCAATAGGATGGCAAAGGCTTGTGATGCTCTTTCTTTGCGCTTCCCAGAGTACCAATCAAAATATTATCGTTGTTTGGACAACACAGTTATCTGTGTGGATCAACATCCGTGTGTTGCCATACTCATAGTTAGCTCAATAATGATCAAACATAGACAGGAGTTTGACATGCAGGGCGATTAAAAAATACTTTTACAAATTTTGGGGATGGATTCCTTACACCGAAAAAAAAAAGGTCATATAAACATGTGTCCCAAAATCCCCCGTTTCGTTTTTGCATTATTAATTTATTAACAACTGTTTACATTTACATTCAACTGCTTTCCATGTCCAACCCACAACTTTACTTATCTATGCACGCATTCTTAGAAGGCTTTGATTCATTGTATCCTATGCAGATGAAAATAGAGACTTGTTTACATTTGTCATTTGTACATGTAGTAAGTTAACTGAAAGTGTACCAATCCATTGGGCTGACCTTAAAGTTTCAATTGTGTACATGTTACAGTGAGTGTTCCATTCCACCATGGTAGGATATTCATTTCATGAGCAGGCAGACATGATTTTTATGTACGGCCATGTGAATGGTAATGGACGCAAGGGTGCAATGCTGTATCGAGAGGTTGTTTCCAGACCAAAGACAGCTAAGTCATCCAACCTTTGCTGCTGTGTAACGTCATGTTGCTGAGACAGGATCCGTAGCACTGCAGACTATTGATCCAGGAAGACGAATAGTTTCTCGAACGCGTGACCAGGAAGAACACAGTCTCCAGTCTGTTGAAGGAATTCCAGGTAACAGCACAATGCAAGTGGCCCTGTTACGTGGTACATCTCAAAGCAGAGCAGGGAGAATTCTTCAGAAGCAGCTCCTGTATCCCTATCATTTTCAATGTGTACAGGGCCTTTCGCCTGCAGATCACCCACCATGGGAGAACTTTTGCAGATCATTTCTTGCACAAACTGCCAATCCGTGGTTTGTCTCTTCAGTTTTGTATACAGACGAGGCAATATTTGGAAGAGATGAAATAGCTAATTTCCACAACCAATACATATGGGCAGTTTTTAATCCTTGTGCTACAGTTTAGGAATAATGTGTGGGCTGGAATTGTACGTGACTGTCTGGTAGGTCTATACGTTCTCCTAGCTAGCACGTCTTACAGGTGCTGTCTACAGGGACTTCATTCAGAACACTCTCCAAGACTTACTAGAAGATATGCCCCTGCAAATAAGAATAAACATGTGGTTTATTCATGATGGGGCTCCAGCACATTTTAGTTTCATTGTTCGAGATGAACTGGCTGGTATCTACCATGACTGAGGGATAGGTAGAGAAGAACCAGTTCCATGGCCTGCATGTTCCTGACTTCAATCCTTTGGATTCCTTTCTCTAGGGGCACCTTAAACAATTGGTTTAAGCATCAGACAGCCTGGAAAAATAAACTCTCCTTCGACGTATCATGGAAGCCTGCGAAACCATTTGACGCTGTTGTGACAGTCCATGATTCGATGAGTGCATACATGTCTAGATGCAAGAGGAGGACATTTCGAGCACCGGATACAAGTTTATGTGTGGAACACTTTCTGACAAGCTAACGGTGTCAATAATCAAAAATGTCTTTCATTAATAACATTCTGAACTTTAATAAACTGAAAACAAAGAATTTTGGGGCATATGTTTATATGAATTTATTTCTTGTTTTTGGTTAAAAAACCTCTCCCCACAGTTTGTAAAAGTATTTCTGAGGGTATATGAAATAAATTCAGACAATTTTTCTATACCATTAAATTAAATTAATGAATTCAAATACATGTCTGATCTTTGGCCGAAATGTGTACAACTGTACAGAAGTCTGTTATTTGATGTTACTACCTGTTACGAAAGCTGGTAAAGTACTTTTTTTTTTTTACAAGTTGCTGTACATAGCACCGACACAGATAGGTCTTATGGCGACAATGGGACAGGAAAGGGCTAGGAGTGGGAAAGAAATGGTCATGGCCTTAAATAAGGTACAGTCCCAGCATTTGCCTGGAGTGAAAATGAGAAAGAAACCATGGAACACCATCTTCAGGACTGCCAACAGTGGGGCTTGAACCCACTGTCTCCCAAATACTGGATACTAGCCGCACTTAAGCGAGCTGGTAAAGTATTAAAGACACAGAAAATATATTTTTAAAATCTGCACCAAGAAAAAATGGAATATCTCCTTAAGTTATTACAAGAATCTTACACTGTTCATTTGAAGAGGGCTTTGAAACCGAGAGCATGATTTTTTGTTGTTGATAATTTTAGATATTTTGATGTACAGTACAACCCCGCTTAACCGAACTTCGCTTAACCGAAATGCTCTGGCAAAACTGTATTTTAATATTCTGTTTTTACCTCCTTTTCTAGCCCTCTATATTAGTAATTATCTTGCTATATGTGCTGAGAGCTACTAGGCAAACCCTATTTTGACAATAACAGTTCTGAAAATCGAGTTACAGAAGATGATGGATTTAATGATTTCGATTTTTTATTAAAATACAATACCACACGCTTTAATTACAGTACTGTAATAAAAATACTGTATATGGTATTCAGTTCAGTAGTAACAAATAAACTGTTTCATTATTTCAGATTGCCTTGGGCCTTGTTGAACAAAGCAATGAATCTACACCAGCTGATGTACTGTTGATTAAACAGCAGCATGACATAGTTGCACGACAGCCCTGCGTCAAGAAAATTCAGAAGAAAGTCACTGATTTTATACAATGAGCGACATAATGTAAACATTTTAATGTTAATATACAGTATGCACCTTTACTTAACAGAGTTTATGCAATTTTATTTCACAGTTAACTTCCGAAAATATTTACCTTGTGTCATCCAAAAAAATGCATCAACCAAAATGGCTCCACCCTCTTTATTTCTGACAAACAGGGTTCTACAGTATATAGCAGCCATTTACAAAGCAGTTTTACACAAGGTATTAAGTTTGATGTATTTTGGCCTACTGAAAAATTAAATTTTCTAACAAATTTGGCAGCATCCTGTTTGCTGACTGGGCCACTTCTACTTCTTTCCAACACCCCCAGTGTACATACAATGATTTATTAAATAAATATTATTTTTTATTAAAGCCACTTATATATTAATAAGTCTCAACTAAAAAACCAAGTTCCAACCAAGTTTCATTAGCTTTCATCAGGGCAAAGCATATGAAAGACTGCTGCTGACAGTAAGCATAGAAATGCTTCAAGGAACTTGGAAGTCTGTTGAGCAAATCATGACCACATTACTGACGACCACCTACTAACTGGACCCAGCGATCGTCATGCTGTGCTGTGGTGGTTGGGAGGGAAGATACTGACTCACTGCCCTCTACTGACAGTTTCTGAACTGTGTTGCACTGTTCCATGGTGGTGTTATGTATGAATTTCTGGAGTACAGGTCTTAATGTATTTGACAACTTGAAGCCTTTTTACCTGTTAGTTATTAGTAGGGCTCGGATGTTTAAGACCTAAAAATAGCCCAAATAAATAAGCATATATGACCTATAAACAAGAAAAATATGACCTCAAAAGTGATGAAATATGATGTAAAAATGACAAAATATGACATGAAAAGGATTAATCTAAATATGGCCATTTTAAAATACGTTATAAATCGAAACGGCAATTCCCTTGATACATACTTGTTAACTAAATTCTTTAGTTTTACTTTCATATTAATTTTCTGAATATACATGTTTAGCAGTTGTTCACAGTCTATTGTCCTTGATTCACGTATTAAACATTTATGAATGTATACCTTTAAAGTACTAAGTTCGCTAAGATTATCAGATCACACAACATTATAAAAGTAAAAACATGTTTGCACCCTGCATTGGTGGTTTGAAATATGAGAAAACTAGAAATCATTCTATTTAAAAAAATATTTTGGAACGTTTAAGCCCAGATTTCATTAATATTACTCAAATGCATTACAGTTTAAATTGAGCACCACGAAACGAATGAAGTAGATGTCTTTCAATACATTATGGTAGGGCGGCAGGGCAAAAAGTGCAAACTGACATAACTTTTTGCATTCTTCTCCGCGGGTGGTACTGAAGTGTATGACAAGGTTCATCTTCAAAACATCAGGCGCGAAAGACCTCCGGTTATCACTTAACACATGCTTGTAAGAAGAGAACCTTCTTTCTACGTCACAAGACGTTATTGGAGCATATTTAAGTAATGTTAAATCACTGCTGTCAAGTATGCACTCATCTTGAAGTGTACCGGTACCTTCTCCTCTAAGAACTTCATCTTGCACACATGGCGAAAACCGTCATTTCGATTAAGTACGCTTTGCAGTTTCCGTTTTACACTGTCGCCAACTATTCCATGATACTGTTGTACTGAAAGTTCAACACTTCTCACAATGTCAATAATTACATGAATTTCTAAGCTAGCAGCTTCTAAACGAGTAATTGCACTCGATATAATTCCAAAGTTCGACTAAATATATGCCAGACTTCCATATGCCAGACTTCCTGACAAATTTTTGGAAAACAATTCCTGCGCAATCTTGAAAGAAGAGGCAGAGTATTCCACTTGTATTAACTGCATATGTGATATCGAGCAGTTTTGTGAACACTAGTTCGCATTCGGTAAGTTGAAGATGATTTTGCACAGCTACAGCTGTCGTCAAACCGCCTAAATATGACGCTTCTACGAAAATAGCTCAAAATAAGACCTTATGGCAAGAAATAGCCAAAATATGCATTTATATGACAAATAAAAACTACTTAATTGTGACGATAACCACCCAATTTGCACCAAAATCCAATCAGCCAAGAAAATAAAGACAAAGAAAAAATATGACTTTTCCTAAACATCCGAGCCCTAGTTATTAGTTATTAGCTCTATCTCTATGGCTTCCCTCACAAGTTGAGCATGGTCCAGGTGCAATGATACTTTCATGGTCGAGAGGATTTGATGGTCTGTATTTTAGATCCACTATGGCAAACTGGCTTACAGCATTTTCTTCTGAAAATGAAATAGTGACATTCTTAAGTGATCTGACTTGTTCTTTCACCTTGGTGCTAATAAGCATTTTTGTCCTGCCAATATATGAACGGCCACAACAACATGGAACTTCATAGACTTGTGGCTTTAATTCAGAAATAATAATTTTTATTTAATAAATTATAAGGTAATTTCAGTAATGTAAGGTAATTTACAACTAACTGTTGCAATAGTAACTATATATCTGAATATTAAACATTTTGTACTGATAGTTCCTCCATTCATTCAGTCAGTCATTCATTCATTCATTCATTCATTCATTCATTCTCTTTCTTAGGCAAGTGCATTTTGATATAATCATCCACCAGCTATAAATTAGAAACAGCAAATCTCTTGTCACTGACCTAAGATTTTATGGAACACTGAATTCAAAATTGTTTAAATCTGAGTCCTGGCCCCTCTCATGACCATCGACAGACATTCTTATTGTCAGTCAATAATATGTCAAAGTAACACGACAGCTCCTGATTTTGTAGATGGTGCAAAGTAACACAATCCATAAGAGAACAGGGGAATTAAGTTGATTTATTCAGTACTGAGCATTGGAATTCTTGGTTGGATCAAGCCAAGAGAATGATACAATAATTGTCTTATTCCACATCTCTGGAGACGTTTCAATTTTCAATTTGGTTTCATAAATTTCAATTACAACTATCATTCAGAGAAACACAGTTTATTCAGAATACAACATTCAAAAGTATGTATAATATGGATCCCAAAATTTTCCACTTTACTGACCAGTCGAATATTACCACCCTTTCACAAATTTAAGCCCCGCAACACAACAAGTGTAATAAGTCATCTTACGCACTACTACTACTACTACTACTACTACTACTACTACTACTACTACTACTACTACTACTACTATTTCATTGATGTGAGTATTTTCTTGAACTATGCTATGCAGTATCAATTTGATTTTGTATTAAAACAGTTTACCAGGTGCAGATGTAGGCACTGCAGCAGTCACTTCTGGAACAGGTCTTGCAGGGACATCTTGAGAATCCTGCTCCACTTGGTAACTGAATCCACATGATGGAGCCAGGGATGCAGGGATTAAACTCGTCAGCATTTCCAGAGGAAGTTGGGTTGCTAACAATAAAAAAAACAACTCATTTTCATTCTCAAGTTTTTTTGGGGGGGTACTATTATTATATTGGATAATGATTAAGGTGGCAGGATTCTTGCATTTATCTATCCAATGGAGATAAGTAGCAAGAAATCTCTGAAATAATCTTTGTGAAATTAAAAATACTACATCTGTGCAGTAAAATGTTTTCTAAACTGACATGAAATGTTAGTAATTTTTGAAACCAAACTATTCTAAAGTGACATTAAAGCAACTAAGTTTTGAAATCCTAATGCATTTTGTTATTATTGGCATTAGTGTAATTAAAGTGCCAACAGCGTGTTTAGCTACACAATTCTCTTTCAAAGTTAATAAGTTCCTGTGGGTAGAAAGCACAGAAATAATACAGGTTTATGACAGACAAAAACATATTTTCCTATAGCTGTGCAAATTTAAAAATGATCTATACAGCAAGGAAATATTTCTTTAAAACACTGACTTGGATTGAAAAAATAATCACATGTTTACAATCAAGTAGCTGACTTAAAAAAAAAAAAATCTCTGGTAATGAAATTATCTTCTATGGGAGAGAAATTTCACCACCTGGGCAGGATGAAAGGTAAATTATGATTCTTTTCCTCTTTTAATGCACAGTATTTCATCTAATTCTTCTTCCTGAAACGTTTCTGCTTACGCAGGTCATTCGTTTCATCTATGGATATGAACTGTACACAAACAAATGGACTTAGCATTCTTCATGAATACAGGAATCCAGTGAGAAGTTAATGTCTTGAAAAACTGGGAAAGAAACTGCTCGAAAACAACGTCAACCGGGTATATGAGCGTTAGAGCATTGGTCATACTGATAAATAATTAGAAAAAATAATTTGATATTTCATATAGTTGCCTTTTTTTTTTTATCAACTGCTGAAGTTCACCAATCAGATTTCTTCGCGAGTGAATTCAAATAGGCTTTGCGAGGCAGTGTTGGTAAAGTAGCAGTGGAGAGATTTAAACATGGACTCCCAAGCTGACATGACCGCGCCACAGTGAATACGTTAAACACCGGCTGAAACCCACCATGTGATTGTGTTTGATGCTGATTTCTCGGCATGGAATTATCTTGAATTGACCGTATTAGGTATGAATAAATAATTATTATTTACGCATTTTTCTCAACTTCATGTCCTTTTGCTATGACATACTCCTGTAAACATGATATGTACATTGTTCAGCAGCATTCCTGGTAAATCATTTTTCTGTACTGGCTTTAGCAGTGATTTCTATACTTGTTAATTGCTTCCTTTTTAAAATATATTTAGGCTAGTTCAGCTAGTAGTACACTTTGAAAATATGGAAGATGCTCCTAAGCCATCAAAGTGTGCTTTTCAAGGTATTTAATGGCTGAGCCAAAAATACATTAGAAAAGGCAGCAATTAACAGGTATTAAAAATCACTGCTAAAAGTAGTACAGAAAAATGGTTTCCCAGGAAACTATTCTAAACTGACATTAATGCAACTAAGTTTTGAAATCCTAATGCATTTTGTTATTATTGGCATCAGTGTAATTAAAGTACCAACTTGCTCAATTATATTCACAGACCCAGGAAAATTTTCAAATTGGTTTTTAATCTGGTATAATTTATTAAAATCAGTGAGAAAAATATTTCTCAGAAGTAATTTAATATATATTAGACTTTTATGTGTATGACAATATGCTGTCCCCTTCCCCTTGGGGTTTACACCCCAGTTTGAGAATATCTGCTTTACGGGTTTAGTTAGAGATAGCGAAGAAAAGAAAAGGCCAAAAAAATCTTAGCGTAAACCACATATTGTATGATAGGCAGCCCCAAATGTTATCGATGAACTACGTGCAATGTAAGTAAATCTCTGGACATTCGTGGACTTCTGTATGTATGCCAGCCACAACACAAATTTTGAAGCAATATCTACAGTATCTATTTCAGTTCAAGTGATGTATTAATTTTCATTTTCATTGTAAAAATAATGTTATTAATACTACTAGTTTAATGAGATACTGGAAAATATTCCCCCAGAGTAGCTTTTTTTACATACTAGTATATCTACTGACAAAAAACTAGCATGTCTGAGAACCTTGAAACACCATTAGTATGAAAATCGATCAGATCCATCAACTTGGTCTCAGAAAGCCAGAGCTCTACCAAAGAAGCCACTCAACCCAGCTGATTCTCACTGTAATGAATAGTACATTATCCTGCATTGGTCAATGGCCAATAGGTGTTCCCACAAGTTGATATAAATTTTGCATTACTTATACCCAGTTAAAGATGAACGGAAAAAGCCATTAAAGCATTATTATTTGATCTGAAATAAAAAATAGTCAACTGACAAAAGGAACATGCAAACAGGTGATCAAACGACAATATTTTTCCCTTTATAGCCACATGTCCTATTAAACATACTCTTGAGTGAACTGAATTGTTTGTTTGCTAGGTACTCATTATTGCAGGGCTAATTTATTATCATGCAAGGATACTTAATTTTCAATCAATAAAGCTGTTACAATGCTGGCTGGCAAGCACCAGTACATTCTGTGGCTGCCCATATGGACATGGACTCTCAAACAGTTCATTACTGCTATTTCTCCAATTACCTTTCTAAGAAAATTTATAGTGGGATACAATTTAAAAAAGTTGTTAATGTTATTTTCTATTCAGAAACTACTGCAAATCCCACACTAAATGCTCCCTGCAGCATACTTTTAAAAGCCTAAGTATGAAGTTACAGCCAGGTATGTATTGTAATGATATTTAAAAATTAACAAACACCATATCCTAAACTCCCCATCCATCACAGCTATTTCAGTTAAATTCACAGTACAAACTCAGATCTTAACCATTTTATTTCAACAGATGAAAATAAAGTAACAGCAAACTTAAATAAATTATTCCTTTTGCCTGAAAATGATTTTCATGAGTGAATTGGTACCTCAAGAAAACTTGTTAAGAAATTAATATACAGGCCAATGGCGGACAGGGTCTAAGAGACCTGTAACATAAAACTAATTTAGTAATTGTTGAGAATAAGAAAGGAGGTGCTATTGATGAGAACAGCCTAAAAATACAATGAATGCCCAAAACTCTACAAAAAGATCTGTAGGCAATTACATTTGAATTATGCAATTATTTATACTTTCTCCCATTTCTCTGAGTAATCTGCAATTAATGACAACTACTGCAACTACACAAGTAAGAAAGTAAATATCAAGGTAAGAATGAAGTTCACATACTTGACCTAACACGTGGCTGACTCTGTTGTAAACCACCAGCAGAAAGAACCACAGCATTTTCACTCTGGATCTGTGCTGGAGAGCTTCGGGCCAGGTCAGAATCGTGAGGAGAATCTCTATCTGATCCAAAACCTCTCCTCTGCCCACGACCACGTGCTCCTGGTCCTGTAGAATGATGTATATCCTCATTAAAAAATGATCACCTGTTGTATATACAGTATTGCTTTTAAAGGCACTAAGTGAAATTTAAATTATTAAAATAGTAATACAATATGATAATTTACTACAGCAGTTCTCTGTGTTTTATACCCTTTCAATGGCGATTGCTCTTAAGAGACACTGAAATACGGTACTGGAATTTTGCCATGAAAAGAATTCTTTAGTGAGACATGACAGGTAGTAGCGCAGGTGACTGTTCTTTTATGGGGTGGGGCCAATTAACTTAAGTAAAATAAAAGAGAAGGGATGACATAATTTTCATTGAAATAATTTTTTTCTTCTATTCAATGTGTTATTATAATGTGGTAACAAAATATACACTGTTGTAATGAACAGATTGTATCATTACTTATGTCTGCAATGTATTGAACGCAACTTTCAGATATTGGTACATAAGATGTGACTATCAACCTTCTTTAATTTAACTGTTCTTCATAAAAAAATTTAGGTCACCAAAACAATTTCAAATGTCACCAGAATCAGCCAGCATCGAACTTGCCAGCTTGGTATTATCCGAGCTAAGCCTTACTAGTTTAACAGTATTAAAAGTAACATGATAATAAACCTAAATAAGAACTCCATCATCCCACATAAAAACAAGTCCTTGTTTGGTTACACCCAGCGGTTGTGCGAATTCAGTCTCTACAACAAGGAAATTCATGAGCCAAAAGCCCGTTTGTGACTAGATCAGTTAAGTCCTTAAGTGTCATAAATTCAATTCTGTCTTCAATATTAGTACAGAAATAGCCTATTAGTAACATACAGCCAAAGATCACAAAACACCATCTGTATTAATTGTTCTTGCGGGAAAATGTATGTGGGAACTACAAGCGTTGTATTAATACTAGGAAATAGACACAAGAAACAGAAATGAGACATTCTTAGCCTATGATATATTTCCCTCAGATGGCTGCTCGCCTTGTGAATGTAAAGTGTGGCAACTATAACACTGAGAGACCACCCTAGGTTAACTAGTTTTCTTCTAGCCTTGATAGTATGATGTTCAAGAGGCGTATGGAGTAGTTCAATTTCCTACCTTTTTTGGTCTTTCCCTTTCTTTAATTGATACCTTTATTCCTCATACAGCCACACCTCGTTGTCCCACAATTTGTAAATAAGGCAAATAATCCCATTGTCACAATAACACACTGCTGCTGCTAAGTACCACCACTTTCCTTCACAAGGGAAGATTTTAAAATGTTCACTTTGACTTCCATGCCCAATCACCAGGATTCCTTGGTTGTATAACAACAACTAATTTATTTTTACTGTATACATATTTCATGATTTTGGTGTTTAACCAAATTGTTGGTGGTTTTAATATGTTCCCAGATTTTCTGTTTTCCCCCACTGCAATTTTTCTTGCCTGGGATCCCTCCAAAAGTGAAGAATCGAGGTTCACCTGCACTAAGTAGCATTTCCATACAACCATTATTTATTGTTTGTTCATTCATTAATGAAATAATCTTTGTTATTTAAATATTCCAAATCACCAGGGACCCATATACTTGATCCATACTCTTTGGTCTTACCAGTGACTTATCTACTCTCTCCTTTCCATCTTTACAACCGCCCCTAAATAACCTCATAACGATTTACAATCCTGTTTATGTGATCACCCCAATTAAGTTCTTGCCTTATGTTAACACTTTAGTAGCGATGAGAACATCTTAAGGCAAATACATTTCACAATCTCATTTTTCATCATATTTCATTTATCACCTTTGACATTAATCGCATCTGGAATTGCAAACCCTGACCACGGTCAGACTCTTCATCACTGATCAGACAATCAACCTGATATGGGAAGTCTTATATTGAAAGAATCCACCGGTTTGGACAGCTATATAATCTTCCAAATGAAGATGCCATTCGGATACGGTGGGGTGTCAGATAGAGGATTGTGGTGAGTTGGAGCGCCCAGAGACATAATGATCACTCATCCAAATTAATCAAACTAAGGATGTACTTACATTCAATAAACCAGGAAAGTTTTCGTATTTGGCAACATTAAATATCAATTCATTGATGAAAGTTGGTAAGTAGAAACATCTAATAGATATTTTAAATCAACATAAAATTGTTATCACAGCTCTTCAAGAATTATGGAATACTGATCAAAACCCACTTGAACCAGGAGGATATCCTTCTCTATAAAGGACCTCCATGTGAAAGAGTCATTAAGTATGTTCCTCAATTTGGAGTTTGTTTCTTGCTACACAATATAATTCTAGATTCCATTATTGATTTTTCCTCAAATTCATCAAGAGTAGCATTATTAACGATTAAAGTGGAAAACAAGATCTATACGTTAATTAATGTTCATGCTCCAACAAATGAAAAAACCAGAACTGACAAAGAGGGAACAGATCAATTTTGGGATTAACTTGACCAATTAGTAATGAATATACCTGATACTAACATTAAAATTCTTCTTGGAGATTTTAATGCAAAGACTGGACGTGAAAGAAAATTTCGTGTTGTGGTGGGATGATGGCCAGCACATAAATTAACGAACAAGAACGGCGAATGGTTAATTGAATTTTGTATTAACCATGGACTAATTTTAGAAACAAGGTTTAAAGGAAAACTGCATAAATTAATGACTCGGAAAAGTCAGAATGTTAAATTGCGTGAATTCCAGATAGATCATGTGGCCATGGATCGTAAATTTCGTAAAGAACTTTATAATGTTAAGGTTCTGCGTAGTGTCGATGATTCAGACCATTACATCTCAAAGATTAAATTTAAATGAACTCATATAAGGAAAAATAAACAGCATGACCTTAATAGGAAAAGGTTGTATGATCCTAGTTCAGTCATTAATAATAGAACATACTTTGAGAAACCCACAACACTTTTAAGTGATAGCTTCGGAACCACTATTAACAAACTAAAAGCCATAGCAGAGGAAGTTGCTCCCATTAAAAAACATGCTTGGTGAAATGAAGAGTGTGATATAATAATACTATGCCAGCATAAAGCCTGACTGAATGATCAACAACAAAAAACAGAAAGCTCTAGAGAAGAACTAATCAATGCTAGACGATTAACGGCTAAAGAAATCAGGAGAGTTAAAATAAATTATCAGAAGGAAACATTAAAATCTATTGATGAAGCTTTCAATCAAAATAAAACAAGAGACTATTATAGGACATTTAAACGATACTAAAAAAATTATATTCCCCCTACTCTCCTGATGAAAGATAAGAACGGAAAGGTGGACCATAACGATTATGACAACACAATAATTTCGGCTGAATACTTCAAAAGATTACTTAATAGTGATGAACCTGAAAATTATTTTGAATTTGATCTATTTCCCAGAAATAAAACACCTTTGGAGAAGGACCTACCACCAGTTTACGATGAAGTGAGTGCAGCTATTGATTCACTGAAAAATTTTAAAGCTGCAGGAGAAAATCAACTAGTAGCGGAACTCTGGAATAATGTAAATATACGGACTATTCAGAATCTAAATAAACATCTCATTGACATTTGCAATACAGAAAAATTGCCTGAAGAATGGAATGATGCAATTATACACGCAATCCATAAAAAAGGTGATATATCAGATCCTAGTAACTATCAGGGAATTTCTTGGCTAGATATCACCTATAAAATTTTCTCTAAGATCCTTTATTCCAGAATCCATGACCAGCTTGATAGCGAATTGGGTGAATATCAGGGTGGTTTTCGTCCAGGATGAAGTTGTCCAGATCAAATTATCAGTCTCAAATGGGTCATAAAACATCAACGCATTAGGAGCAAAAAGTTAGTGATCACTTTTGTTGATTTTCAAAAGGCTTATGATACTATCCATCATGAATCATTACTACATATCCTTACAGAATTAGAATTTGGTCTACATCAGGAACCTTATTGCGGTCACTCAGAGAAACACAAAAGTCTGAAGTTAGGTTCAGAAATGAAAAGTCTGAACCATTTTAAATTCATACAGGTCTTTGACAGGAAGACGGATTATCCCCATTGATGTTTAATTGTATGCTCGAAAAAATTATGCGTGAATGGAGTAAGGTATGGCATCCGACTGTTAAGATTGGAAGAAATATTCAATGAAATTGTCCTGCATTTGCTGATGATCTGGCGCTATTAGCAAATAGTATAGAAGAAGCAAAATTTCAAGCAGAGGAACTAGGAAAATTAGCAGCCAAGGTTGGGTTGAAAATATCTTTTGAGAAAACTGAAATGATGCCATCCTTTAAAGTTGACACTCCACATATTATATTATATTATATTATATTATATTATATTATATTATATTATATTATATTATATTATATTATATTATATTATATTATATAATACTCAGAAAATGAAAGCTGTAAATAAATTTAAATATCTTGGTGAAATTGTCACTTGGAATGCTAATGAAAAAGCATCCATAGATCTGATAATAGAACTCTAAAACTGAGATGAGCACAACAAATTACATGGCCGAGTTACAAAAAAAAACCAGTTTGTTTCTATTAATGCTAAATTTCACCATTATAACTCCATTATCAAACCAGAAGCAACGTATGCAAGTGAAACATTATTCAAACTTAATATCCAAGCAACAACAGACAAACTGCAGAGAGTGGATAGAAGAATTCTCTGGACAATTATTAATAAAAAACATCAGGTTGATGGCCAGTGGAGACTTTTACCCAATTCAGTAATTTACAAGGAAAGTGAATCAATTATTGACATGACAAGAAAACATAGGATTGCATTTTTTTTGGACACATATACAGTTTGCAAAATTTTAGACTCCTAAAACAACTTTTTGATTTCTTTTGGAATAGTAAAACAAAAAACACTTGATTTAAAGAAATACAAATGGATTTGGATGAATTGAAAATTACTGGAGAGCAAAGTGAAAATAGAGAAGAGAAGAAGATTCTAGACAACAAATATACAAAACTATCATTTAAAACATCAAACGTAAGCAGTATGTTATATCAGTAGAAGAACGGGCTGCAAGATTGTCTAGAATGAAGAAGTTTTGGGAAAAGAAGAAATTATCAAGTTTTAAAAAATTAACTTATTTTTTATGTACTTATGTTTTGAAGATTTTATTGTATAAGGTTGATTTTGGTGCTCAAATATGGGCGTAAGTAGTGTAAATAAATAAATAAATAAATAAATAAATAAATAAATAAATAAATAAATAAATAAATAAATAAATAAATAAATAAATAAATAAATAAATAAATAAATAAATAAATAAATAAATAAATAAATAAATAAATAAATAAATAAATTCAAATTATGTCTGACAATCATAACATGCCTTTCGGTATAACACAACTATAGACAGCCGTATGTAGTGGGGGACACTGGGGACTGGAACGTGAGGCAAGAACTTCATTGGGGTGATCACATAAACAGGATTGTAAATCGTTATGAGGTTATTTAAGGGCAGTTGTAAGGATGGAAATGAGAAGGTATATAAGTAAGTCACTGGTAAGACCAAAGAGTATGAATCAAGTGTATGGGTCCCTCACCAGGATTACTTTATTCAAGAACTGGAAAAATCCAAGGAAAAGCAGCACAATTTATTCTGGGTGATTTCTGATAAAAGAGTAGCGTTATGAAAATTTTGCAAACTTTGAACTGCGAAAACCTGCGAGTAAGCTGTTTGACTAAGCAGTAGGTCAGTGGAGAGATGGCATGGAAAGACATTAGCAGACGAATAAATTTGCCTGGTGCTTTTTAAAGTATGGAAGATTTCAATATGGAAATAAAGTTGGAATTCAGGTTCATTTGTAGGAAAAGGAATTAGGGACTGGAATAATTCTGCTTAGGAAGATATTCGATAGATTTCCAATTTCTTTGAAATTATTTATGAAAAGACTACGTAAAGAACTGATAGGAAATCTGCCACCTGGGCAATTGCCCTAACTGCAGGTCACTGGTGACTGATATGAAGCAAGTTAAAAAAATGTATCATCTGGCTTTTAGTGCTGGGAGCGTCTGAGGACATGTTTCTATTTGACACCCATGATACAATGAGTGGCCAAAAGTTTACAGGAAGGGGTGTTCCATTAGAAAATGTGCTGTGTATGACCCCTATGCATTGTAGCTGGCCGGCTCACAGACACCAATGTCGTGAAGATGGCAATACGTCGCGAGTTAACCAACTTTGAATGTGGGATGAGAATCGGTGCACCAGTCATAGAATTGCAGAGATTACCCGCGAATTAGGGTTTCCAAGGTCAACAGTGTCGAGGGTGGATCTTCAATATCGCAGAGAGAATGTTACCACCCGTGAACACTGCCGCACGGGAAGACCACAGGTGTTTAACAAATGGACATCACGTCACCTCCGCAGAACCACACTGGGTGCTCGACGGGCTACGGTAGTCAGATCACCACCCAGTTGAATGCTGGGAGTCAGGAACCCATTTCTACCAGGACTGTAAGGAGGCAACTGCACTGCATAGGCTTCACCAGCCGACGACCAACTCGTATCCTTTAGCTGACACCCCGACACAGAGCTCAACAACGTGCATGGGCCTGCGATCATTGGTAATGGACCATGGAACAGTTGCAGCGTGTGGTATGGTCTGATGAATCCCGGTTCTAGTTGTATTGAGCTGATGGGCACATGAGAGTGTGGTGTATGCATCATAAAGCTATGGATCCTGAGTGTCAACAAGGTTGTGTCGAGGCGGGAGGTGGCTCAGTTCTCGTATGGGCAGCGTTCTTATGGTCGAAATTAGGCCCCATTGTCTGGTTGCAGGGAGTGCTGACAGGTGCACATTATGCAGACATTCTTTCAGATAATCTGCATCCCTTTCTGGCCCTAGAGTACCCTGATGGAGATGCCATGTTTCAACAGTTCAATGTGCCATGTCACCGCTCTGTGGTGGCACACAGGTGGTTGGAGTAGTACTCCAGTGAAGTTATGACTATGGATTGACCCTGTAGATCTCCTGAATTAATCCAATTGAACATTTATGGGATGCTGTCGATGCTGGTGTAGGTTCTATGAACCCTGCACCAACTACACAAGACCAACTGTGGGTAGCAATGCAAGATGCAGGGCTCCAGATCCCTCCAGAACGATTCCAACACCTTGTAGAATGGATGCCTCGCCATGTTGCTGCCGTTTTGAGGGCTCGAGGAGCAGCAACTTTTATTAACATCACATTCAGTGTCTTCCCATGACTTTTGGCCACTCAGTGTAATAATAATAATGAAGTATGATTAGAAAATGTATATCACCTGTCTCCTACCCTACCAGCCAATATTCTGATGGGGATTTTTTTTCTATCAGTGGGATTTGAACCGGCTAATCATGGTGTCAGATCACAAAGACTCGATGCCTTAACTCCTTCGCTGTCTGCCCGAGTACACACTGCCGCACGGTGTCAGCCCGAATACGTATTCCGACTTGTGAAGCTTTGTCTTAATTGCTTTGACTGTAGGCAAAAATGAATGCAAAATGCCATCTGTTGCACATCATTGGAACCATGAAGATATCCTCTTAGCATTAGCACTGCTCCAAGTATTTATCCTCCTTGCGTGGCCGAACAAGAGACAAAAGAATGACGCTAACTGCTGTTTGTTAGCAATATGGCTTCCTCATCACGTGGTGTTTTGTGTTCTTTGCTAAATGATTATGTTGAAAGAGAATTGTATCATGATAATGATTTATTTAGTGAAAGTGAGAGTTCAAGCTAACCTAATGATGACGAAAATATCAATTGTGATGAAGACGACAGTTTTATTCTTGATATTGTTTTATTAGCAACAGGTGGTGGTGACGGGACTTCACACTACCATACATTGCCCTAAATTTGTAGATTCTGTTACTGTCCTCAATAAACTACAATTTACTGGGCAAGCAAGTTTGAAAATATATATTCCTGACTTCTTTGAATTAATGTTTCAAATGACTTTTATAGTTTCAAATAAAATACATTTTCTTTCTATGTATGTATTTCTTGTTTATGGGCAGGAATTTTTAGAACACTGTAGAGAAAGCAAGGTAGTATGACTAAGACAGTGAAAGAGTTCAGGATCATTGCCACCAGGCAGAGATAAGATACTCTAGCCATGTTTTTGCAACACATTATTTTGTTTGGTCTGAATTCATGTGCAATGTACATTTTATATTAGTTCTCATCAACCACAAAATAAATATGCTCATGTAAAGTCAAACAGTGACAGAACTACTAAGAAATTTAAATTTCAAAATGCAACTTTCTAACCTTTCAGAAAAGTTTGGAAGTTCCAAAAATAATTCTCAACTTACCTAACATTGGCAGGACTGGTGCATGACCCTTACGATACTGGGATTCATCACTGTTAAAATCTTCTACAAGGGAAGACACTGAAGGTAAACCCATGCTATCACTGTTTTCGGTATCTGGTCGAGGTGGAGATGGAAGACGCCCACCTTCCATGTTAACTATATTAACATATCCCGGCCTGACGCCCCGGGGCAAAACTGAGAAGCGAATATAATGCTTTTTATCCCTGACAACAATAAGCTTAGGCAAACCTCCAAACTCAACCTTAAATGATCGCCCATTGATGACAACATTTGATAGACCATGTGTAAACCGGAGAACATGCGGTTTGCCTTCAATATCAAACCTGGAACAGACAATAAGTAAAACTGTTAGAGTTTTCTGTATAAAAGCAAAATAAATCCTCTTTCTCTAATACATCCTAGCATTTCCAACTTAATGAGAGAGGAGCAGCTACATTCAATGAAATCAACAATAATCATTGTGATTATGAATAGATAACAACAGAATATATTTAAAAAAGGTAAAATAGATAAAAATTATCAGAGTATAGAAAGAGATTTACAGACAAAGATACAATAGATATCCTACTCCTTAGCATGTGTATCTATCACATTAATGTTCCTGAAGGCTGCTCTTCCTTTCTATTCCCATTTTTTCTCTAACATAACAAATTTAAATAACAATAAAAATATAATAACCAGAGCAGCAAGGAAAAGAAAACGACACAGCATTATATACAGTGCTATTCAGCAGGTTTTTTAACATGCAGTGATCCTCAGTAAGTTAACCTTTCCATGGCTTTTATAGGAAAAAATCCCTTTACCACGGTTGATGATCATGATATAAAACTTCTAACACAACATTTTTTCCCTGCACAATGAGAATAACAAATGGCACTTCTTATTTTAGTAATTTAATAGTAATTACTATAAAGGAAATAGTATTCTAATAGAAAAGGGAAAAAGTAAGCACAAGCAAAGTATAAAATAAAATAATCTTACCTTTGGGGCTTAGCATCAAGAAATATAGGTACCATCGTCCGTGCATTGATGATTAAGTTTATCTTGCCAGCAACCAGATCTGTTCGTTTAAATCCTATTTTTACTGGAGGAGGGGGGCCTTCAAGTTTAACCATTCTTATCTTGCCATCAATTTCAATCGGAATTGGTGGACCTCCAAAGAAACATTCATACCACTGGCCATCGATGTACAATTCTCTTGTAGGAGCACCTAACCGAATCCTATAAAATTGAACATTCACTTACATCTTCAATGCAAATTTTCTTATTTTTTAGAGACTCTAACTGAAAACAGAGATGAACAAAAGCAATGATACACATACTATGATTTTATATCCATAACCTCTCCACTAAAGAAAAATGTTGAAGTAATAAAATAAAAGAAGGAATTTATATAGCTTTATACTATTTCAAGAAAGAAGCAAACATTTATTTAAAGCCATCTTGAATTCAGAATCATATATATATATATCATTTGGAAGTTCTTGTTTTTAAAACTATCCACAATGATAATTATGTCTCCTTATTTATATGTAGCTGTGTTGGTGTAAATGTGTCTTCTCACGAGTTTATTCTATCTCTCCACTAGATATTCTAAAATAATAATAATAATAATAATAATAATAATAATAATAATAATAATAATAATAATAATTAAAACTTAAGATATTCCAGAGAAATTCCACAATATTGCTTTAATGTAGTGATTCCAACTCAATTTTATTTAGAGATGAACATAATAAATGAACTTGGAATTGTAAATTTAGAGTATTGGCAATTTAAAAAAGGGACATAATAATTGTTGGTAAGTGCTAATTTAAACCTGTGAATGCAAGATAATTTTGATAGTAGAAGGCTATGAAAATGACACTTGGAAAATATGAACAATAGACTGAAGATGGCTGTGTCAGGCTCTTTTTACAGAGGAGGAAAAAACAAATTATCACTGTCAAGTTAACATATACTATCTGATCAGAAGTATCTGGACACCTACTCAAAGCTGTCCTGCAAGTGTTCCTAAAAATTATATACTGCCAAGTAGTAGACATTAATACTGGACGGTCCGAAAAACCTTTATTACGACTCAAACAATGTTGAGGGAAACTGTCATCCAGGTATCACAACGTCTAAGGAGGAGTGTTGTTGTTCTTGTTGGTGGTGGTGGTGGTGGTGGTGGTGGTGGTGGTGGTGGTGGTGGTGGTAGTGGCGGAGGTGGTGGGAATGGCAGACTGTTCTTTCTGCAGTGCTTTAACAAGTATTTTCTTTTTTTCTCTCTAGGGGCTTTACGTCACACCGACACAGATAGGTCTTACGGCGATGATGGGATAGGAAAGGCCTAGGAGTTGGAAGGAAGCGGCCGTGGCCTTAAGGTACAGCCCCAGCATTTGCCTGGTGTGAAAATGGGAAACCACGGAAAACCATCTTCAGGGCTGCCGATAGTGGGATTCGAACCTACTATCTCCCGGATGCAAGCTCACAGCCGCGCGCCTCTACGCGCATGGCCAACTCGCCCGGTCTTTAACAAGTATAGTTAGTGATGTGGGTCACTGGTGTCTCAAGCGAAGACACTACTCTGCTTCATCCTACAGGTGTTCAATACGACTGAGGTCAGCGCTCTGGACTGACAAGTCCATTTCCATAACTTTAATGTCCAAAAACCACTTGTGAACACATCCCACTTTATGGGAGGGAGTATTATTATGTTGAAACACACTGCCACCATCTCCAAACTGGGCTCCTAACATAGAAACCAAGTAGCTGGCCAATATGTCCTTATATCCTTTCACCTTCAACATGCACTGTAGAATTATGAAAAGACCAAATTCCTTCCATGAAAATCACCTTCCACAATCACATAATAATTGCCAACCAACACTCTTAGGTTGAGAACTGCTAGAGTTCCCCTTTCACTTGCTTCTTCTTCTTCATCATCATCATCATCATCATCACTGCACAGTGGGCAGAGTACAAGCTGGAATGTATCGATCGTCTGGCATTTGCCACACCCAAACCCTCCAATCTGATGGCCAAACAACCCATCTACAATCATCCACAGACAAATAGCGGTGCTCTTCACACTATTGAATGCAATGTTTAGGATTCACTGGTGAAATAGGCACTCGCATATAAACCACCCAACACTTGAACCCAAGTCCTTGTATCTCCTGATGCACAATTATAATGCGAGCTGTACAATTAGTGGCACTACAGAATTCACTGGTGATAATACCACCATGATGTCATGCACTTTTCCCTACCACCTTCTTTAAAGCTTGGTAAACACACACTGCCTATCCAGGCATAGTTTTGTTGTGGTTATGTGGTTATGTCTTCCTGCTCCAACAATTGAGTTGGACAAGTTGAAAAGGGAGAAAATTATCCCAACAGACTGCTTACTGATGTGACAACCAAAAACCATACCACAGTCGAAGTCAGCTGAACAACATGGAGCCTTTTACAACAGCAGCAGCAGCAGCAGCAGCAGCAGCAGCAGCAGCAGAAGCAGCAGAAGCAGTGGTAGTTGTAGTGACGTTTAGGCTGTAGTTCACATGTACCTTTGATCAGATAATGTACATGGAGATTTGAAATTGCTTTGCAAATTTCATAACATACATTAAACAGAAACCCTTTTGTGGAGGATGGCAGACTAGAATGCAAATTTCTGATGACAGTTAGCCACTGATATAATAACAGCAATATAAAGAACCTATTCAAAGTATGTGTAACCTTGGTTACATCTTGCAACTGGTTACCACAACAGTCTGAGTAAACGGTAAGAAATATTTCAGCAAGGGGAGAGTCAAGTAAAGTTTCTGGAAACGGTTATCAAGGTGGGCCAAGTTTAAAGTTTATGGTGGAACAATATCGTGAACACTTTAATAAGCCAGCACCTAGCAACACAGTTATGCTATCTATTGTTAAAATTTTTTGTTGTACATGTAGTGTATTGTGTCAACGCAAGGGAAGGTCTGGTAGACCAGTAACTGTGTCCACAAATGAAAAATCATGGACGTGTCCTCAATCGGGTGTTGCAGTCTCCAAAGCGAAGTCTTCTGCAAACAGCCCTGAAATTAAACGTCAGCCCTACGTCACTTCGACGATTGTTTAAACACATAGGTGGATTTCCGTACTGTATACAGGTTGGGCAACAATTGACGGAACATGATAGGCATGTCAGGGTGGAATATTGTGCACGATTTTTTGCCATGGTGCACGAGGTTCCAGATTTCTTGTTCAATGAGTGGTTCTCCGACGAAAATCACATTCACTTGGATGGTTTTATCAATTGCCAAAACTCACTTTCTTGGTTTTGAGAGGCCAGACAATATAGTCCAGAAAACGCTACATTGTGTGTGTGTGTGTGACAACGGTTTGGTGTGCAGTGTCAGGAAATTGTGTGCTAGGTCCGTATTTCACAGAGAATGATGATGGTGCACCTCTTACTGTTAACCAGAAATGCTATAGGAACATGCAGATGAATAGACAGTGGTTCCAACAAGACGGGGCGACCTACCACAACACTCGACAGACTATGGCTATGCTGCAAGAAACCTTTCCAGGACGAGTGATTTTCAGTGCAGCTGAGTTCCCGTACCCATCACATTCCCCCTATCCCA
Organism: Anabrus simplex; assembly: GCF_040414725.1. Taxonomy (NCBI): domain Eukaryota; kingdom Metazoa; phylum Arthropoda; class Insecta; order Orthoptera; family Tettigoniidae; genus Anabrus; species Anabrus simplex. Next base: position 148,591,418 of record NC_090267.1, on the reverse strand, counting down.
CACCACCTGATGCTTACATGTGGGGAATATTAAAGGAGCAAATTTTCAATTGTCCACATCCACCCAAAACTGTGCCTGCATTATGTCAGAAGATAGTCTCGTTCTTCGGGATTCTGCAGCAACCTACATTCCAGAATATGTTGGAAAATCTGCGTGATCGTTATGAACACTGCCTGCAACGCAATGGAGCACATTTTGAACGTTTTTTCTTTCTTTTTTGCTTTACGTTGCACTGACACAGATATATCATGGCGACGATGGGATAGGAAAGGCCTAGGAATGGGAAGGAATTAACCATGGCCTTAATTAAGGTACAGTCCCAGCATTTGCCTGGTGTGAAAATGGGAAACCACGGAAAACCATCTTCAGGGCTGCCGACAGTGGAGTTCAAACCCACTATCTCCCGATTACTGGATACTGGCCGCACTTAAGCGACTGCGGCTATCGAGTTCGGTATTATTATTATTATTATTACTTTTTTTTTAATATTTGCACTATCATCTCGATAAGTAAGGTAATGACAATAAGACTAACATAATTTTCAGTACTGTATATTTTGGCGCATACTGTAATAATGTTTATTGATTTTCACTCAGATATACTCTTACTTTTGCTTGTAGTTACGTGTTCCTTGACATTGGTATGGGGGAATGGTGATATACAGAGCCTTGAGATCATAAAGCCATAAATCTGACCTACGCCTAACTGGCTTCTGACTGCAGTTAGTGGAAGGAAGGAACAAAGGTCAATACATCGGTAATTGTTGCAAGAGAAAATCCCTCATAAACCTGTGACTGTAGGGGTTCTGTTGCCAGGTATCAGGCCTACTGTATTATGTTAACAGACCTATTCGTTTCAATATCTTGGGTGTAATATACTGTAGGTAAATCCGTGGATAACCATTTGCAGATGCGGATGAAGGAAGTTTGGATGTGGATCTTATTTTGCATACCCGCACAGAGCTCTACTTATAGTCAAGAAATACCATGAGAAGAACTGCTTCATTTTGTTTCCCTAGACATTGAGAAAGCCTTCAATCATATATTACATGACCTGATTTGCTTAGCACTTCAAAAATATGGTATGCTTGAGTACCCTGTCAGTTGGGTAAAACTACTTTAGGCAGTATCAAGAAGCTAATCCAAGTCACTACATAAACATTATTGATAACTTTATCAATACTGTTGGCATCCACCACAGCACAGCCCTGTCACTTCTGTTAATCCTAGTGATGGACACTGTTAAGTCAAAACTGCACCGACCATGTTGATGGCTTTATGCTAGCTGCCAAAAACAATTTTACCTACAATACCAAACATAAAAATAGAATTATTGATTGGCACAATATGAGCTGTAACTCAACAAAAAAGAAACACCAAATATATTACACCAGACTCGCAAGAAAACAAGACAATCTACATGGAAGATAAAAGATCTGCCACAAGTGACCAAGTTTAAATATCTTGCTTTGTGACTGCTACTTTTGACCACTCTTTTCTTTCGTTAGGTATATGTTTAACATTGCACTAACATGTCAAAGATTTTCAGCAACAGAAGGATGGGAAAGGGCTAGGGTTGGGAAGGTAGTGGCCATGGCCTTAATTAAGGTACAGCCGAAGTATGTGTCTGGTGTGAGAATGGGAAACTATGGAAAACTATCTTCAGGGCTGCCTATCTCCCAAATGCAAGCTTACAGATGTGCGACACTAACCGCACAGCCAACTCACTCGGTGACCATCTTATGAAGAGTTGAATGTAAGGATTGATGATGATGATGCTTGTTCTTTAAAGGGGCCTAACATCGAGGTCATCGGCCCCTAATGGCACGAAATGAAATAACAAAAAATCAAAATCATCCACTGACCAAAAGAAAAAAAAATCGTCATGAAGAAGGAATGGATGGACATAAAGCAAAAAAAAAAACAACAACAAAAAACGAGCAAACAAAAAAAAAATTAGTGGATTCAATTTAAAAAAAGGATCATATATAATTACTGACCAAGGGACCACTCACAAAGCAAAATCCTGAATCGAGGATGCTTGATATCTAAAGGGGTGCAAAATCCACGTCTAAGGCCCCACAGAATGGTACATGTCGCGAGTAAAGTAGAACCATGCTATTTGTCATGTTGGGGTACTAATCAAAAGTAGCGAAGACTCACAGTGTTCCACACAAGATGGTACTAATCACAAGTATTGTACTTCATACAGGTAACGCAGACCTATGGTGTTTCTCACACAATAGCGCCACTCATAGACGCAAACCGATGAGTTTCCTCACCTAGGTGTACTAGGCACGGGTGCTGGTCCCACGGGCCCCGTGGTGTTCCTCACATAGTGAGTACTAATCACAGGCAACGCAGACCCATGGTGTCGCTCATATAGTGGTACAACTCACAGGCAACGCCCAGACCCGTGGTGTTTCTCACAAGGGTACTAATCACGGGTACTGGAAACCCACAGGGGAACCACTCTCTGCTGCTACTAATCACAAACCTATTGTGTACCAAATATAGTGATACTACTCGTAAGTAAAGGCGACACATGGTGTTCCCCCCGTGATGGTACTAATCAATAGTAGTTTCATGGTTCTAATACCAGCATCCCTTGGTCGCCCCTTTTAGTCACCTCTTACAACAGGCAGGGGATACCGCGGGTGTATTCTACATGTGTGTCCCCCACCCGCAGGGGGTGGTGTGTTTGGTCCGCGAGAGGTATTTTATTTCCCTCAAGTCCGCCAGCAAGCCGGTTAGGACCCCCCTATCCGCCAACTGGGACGCGCCACGTGGGAGTATCACCTCTCCCCCTGCTACGCCAGCGTAGTAGGTTCGTGGAATGTAAGGATTAATTAAGGCTGGATGAAGCAGCAAATGATGACATACATCACCTGTGACTGCCAGAGAAAAGATCACCTGAAATGGAAGATCGCATCGTTGTTCATTGTGTCGCACTCTGTTGAGCTAACAATAGGCGGACTTAATAAGAATCACAATGTTGATAACACATCGTGGAAACAAAGTTGCTGAAGGTAACTAGCATGACTAGATAGGGTAGTGTTTCTAACAAAGACATGAGGAAAAGATTTGGGCCAATCTAGGGCATAAGGTGTCATAGTTGACTATGATGGTCTGCACATGTGCTGCGAGCAGAAAGAGATTACAAAGATGAGCTACATGCTGGGAGTCACTGGTAAGAAATCCAAGAGATGACCAAACCAATTATGAGCTGATACACTACAAAACATTAAGGCATAAAATATACACTTCAATATGGCCTATACCAAGCGAGTTGGCCATGCAGTTAGGGTCATGTAGCTGTGAGCTTGCATTTGGAAGGCAGTGGGTTCGAATTCCACCTCTGACAGCCTTGAAGATAGTTTTCCCCTGGTTACCCATTTTCACGCCAGGCAAATGCTGGGACTGTATCTTAATTAAGGCCACAGACAGTACCTTCCCAATTCTAGCCCTTTCCCATCCTCACATCACCACAAACCTTTGATGTGTTAGAGCGACATTAAACTACTAGTAAAATAACATGGGCTATGGTTTAATGCAATGGGGACAGCGGAGCTATATAGCGAACATAGAGATTGTAATAATCATATCATAAAAAATGAGTTGAGTTGAACTCATAGTGGGATATCGTTTCCAATGATGATGCTATTCTGAGCAGCACTAATGATGAACACTATCATTTATGTTAGACATCCAGAACTGATGTTACAAATAATTGGTGAATTGTGCACATTCCAGGCTAAAAGCAAGTAATGTGGTATTAAGATTAGGGAAAATGGGTGATTTCTGGATACATATTTTTGGAATATACTTCCACAGGAGACTTCATATGGTCGTCCTTTGAAGAATCATATTACAAACTTATGGCTTATTATATACTGCTCAAACAAACAAACAAACAAACAAACAAAAACAAAAAAGTATCAGAACTCTGGTATGAACTAGCGTACACACATACTGTTTCTCATCCATGGTGCTCTGCAGGGTTGTTTTGTTTATCCCTTGGCGACATTAATGTGGTGGAATACTGAAGTACATAACTCTCCAGTCGTAGCAGTTATCTTTGTGACAGCACCACAACCAGGAGTGGTTCATGACATAAGGCATGGTCTGTCAGTGCTGTGTGAGCTGTCATATTGGTAAGCAGCACAGGCAGATTACAGCATAAGACATGGGAAGGCATTTATATTAGAACAAGTCATGCATCCAGTAACCCTGTTACAGGAAAGACGCACTCAGTATTAACTGGCAGAGCGGCTCTCAGTGTCTCAACAAAGTTATCTGCAGTTTGTGGCAGCTATATCAAGAGCTACACACTGTCAAGCAGCGACCTGATTCAGGGAGACAACGAAAAACAACGCCAGCTGAGGATTGATTTCTTGTTTAGAGGCCCTCCAAAATTGCCGTAGTACAACCAGGAACCTATGAGGTGAGCTATTTAATGCACATGGAACTGTCGTCAGTACAAAGACAGTTCGCAATAGACCAAGGGAAGGCAAGCTCAAATCCTGGAGACCACTTAAAGTGCCCCAGTCGAACCCTCATCACCGAAGATGCCATGTGCAGTTTGGACAATAGCACGTAAACTGGCAGCTCTGACACTGGACTCCAGTATTCCTTGTTGACGAATCCAGATTCCAGCTTTCTGGGTCAGATGGTCGTATTTGAATCTGGCGACATCAAGGAGAACAAAATTTGCCTAGCAACGTGTAGGAAACAGTCGCTTACAGTTGTGGATCAGTGACGGTTTGGGGAGGAATTTCTTTGAACCATAAAAGTGACCTTGTAGTCATTCAGGGGCGATTGACAGCTGTGCACTACATTGAGAAGATTCTGGAGAGCCATGTACTACCCACCGCAGACAATGTTTGGCAACATTTCACATTAGTGCATGATGGAGCTACTGCACATTCTGCCAGTACCACCAGGGACTTCCTTGCAGCGAGCATCTGTGGGGTCAACTTGGTAGACATATCCAGAATCGCTCAGAGCAACCCCGCACACTCCAGGAGCTGACAGTAGCATTATTGGAAGATGGGAAGCCATCCCTCAGGTTACAATCTGGAGGGTTATCAGAAGCATGCCACACCAGTGTGCTGCTGTGCTACAAGCCAGAGGTGGGAACACTGAAATGAGCCATGACTTTCAGTTTCGGATCACTGCGTCTGTTTGGGACAATCAAGCGTAAGCATGTGTGTACTTTTTGTTCGTTTTTGGTTTCTGAACAAATAAATGAACATGTTTAGGTTCTCTATAATCTACGTCTGCAAAATAAAGGCACACAAAATATTTACAGCTGCCCAAAAGTTTGATTTTTTTTTTTTTTTTTTTGAGCTGTATATGTGCTCACTGCCTATGTTCAAAGTAGCAGAATGGAATTTCAGTGCAACTGCTTGGCATCTGTGTGTATATGTGAATATGTGAGATCTACATAATAATAATAATAATAATAATAATAATAATAATAATAATAATAATAATAATAATAATAATAATAATAATAATAATGTTATTTGCTTTATGTCCCACTAACTACTTTTTCGATTTTCGAAGACGCCAAGGTGCCAGAATTTAGTCCTGCAGTAGTACTTTTACATGCCAGTAAATCTACCAACATGAGGCTGATGTACACTGACTTAGCAAATGTCATGGGATAGTCACCTAATAGCGTGTGGGGCCTCCTTTGGCCCTGCGAACTGCAGCGAGACGCCGTGGAAGTGAGTCGACAAGTCCCTAATAGTCCTCTGGACGCAGCTGACACCAAATCGTTTGCAGAGCGACCGCCAATGCTGGTCTGTTTGTGGGTGCAGGATCCATGGCACGGAGCCTGCATTCCAGGACATCACAGATATGCTCAATAGGGTTCAATCAGGGCTCCAGGGTGGCCATGGCAGTCATTGCACCTCTGCTGCATGTTCCTGGAACCATTCCCGGATGATGTGGGAGCGATGTGGCGGCACGTTATCATTTTGAAACACCGCAGAACCGTCTGGGCGCTGGAGGCCAAAAATGGGTGGGAATAGTCTCCGAGCAGCTCATCATTCTGCGTACCATTCAAAGTCTCTTCCAGAACAACTAGGGGGCCCATTCCATACCAGGAAAATGCACCCCAGACCATAACAGACACACCAGCGCCCTGGACTACACCTTCGAGGCATGCGGGATCTATCGCTTCGTGTGGTTTGCGCCATACATGGTGCCTCCCATCGGCATGGTGCAGTTGAAATCGTGATTCGTCCGACCATATCACGTTACGCCATTGTTCCAGTGTCCAGCCCTGGTGACTGGCGACAAATGCGCGTCGTCGTGCCCGATGACGTTGGGTTAACAGTGACACCCATCATAGAACCCATGTTCCTATGGATTGTCCACTGGGAGACGTGTCTAGCACGGTCTGTGTTGAATTGAGCTGTGATTTGTTGTACGGCTGCCCGTCTGTCACTATTGACAATCCGTCTCAGATGTCGTCGGTCGCGGTCATCGATGGTGGCTAGACGGCCGGTCGTTCGTCTATTGTGGACAGTGACATCCGCATTCAACCATTCACGATACATCCTAGAAACGGTTGATCGTGTGAAGCCAAATTCCTGCACCACTTCCGAAATCACACTTCCCACCAGTCGGGCACCGACCACCATACCCCGTTCGAACGGTGTCAGCTCACGACGACGTTCCATGTCACACCTGCTCACAAGGTCTCCTATACAACTGGCGCTGGCACAGGGGGCGTGTGGTGCGCAGACAACACACCTGCGCATCAGTGTTCCGCTATCCCATGACCCTTGCTCAGTCAGTGTATATGAGCACCTTCAAAATATCACCAGACTGAGACAGGATCAAAACTACCAAGTTAGGGTCAGAAAGTAAGCGCCTCAACAGCCTGCACCACTCATCTCAACAAAAGATTCATATCATTGTGTTTACTGGTATATTAAACAATACTGTTTCAGGGTAATATTCTGGTAATCTGCCATTTCTTAAAATCTACAGTAACTTAAAGGAGGCTAACCACATAGCATTACTATTAACAAGGTTTATGAATAATTTCATGGTGTGGGTTTCTGTAGTCACGTCCTAGTTCGTGAACCATGGACAATGGCCGAGGGGCCTAGTAAGTGGTCCTGAGAGTCGGGATACCAGTTGCTAAGGAATGAGAGTGGGCATCTTGGACATATTCTGAGTTATGGCCCTCCTTGTGCTCAGGTGGCTAGGACAATTCAATCCACTGGTGGTCCCTAACACGTTAGAGGAGAGATCCTCACTTGGACTATGTGTAAGTAGGCTAGCATCCTGCTTCATGAATTTACTGAGCTCAGAACATTTTAAGCAAGCCTTAGACCTATAGGAGTAATGGAGTCCCACTCCCATTAGACAGGCGAGGGACTCCTTGGAAACAATTTGACGAACAAAATGGAATTCAATGGGGAGCTATCAATATTAATGGGGCTTATGGAAGAAAGAAAGCAGAACTGGCTCAGTCAGCAAAGAGGATGCATCAAGATGTGTTAGGAGGAGATAACGAGGAGGAGATAAAAGATTATATATTGTACTTGACAGGTGTTAAAAAGGAAAAGGCAGAGTATGGGGTAAAACTGTTCATCAGGAATACTATTGCACACAACATAGTTTCTGTTAGACATGTAAATGAGCGAATAATTAATAATAATCATATGGCCTCAGCTACCGTGCGCAGACATTTCAATTTGATGCCATCTGGCTGTCTGCTCTTCAATTTCGATGTTCCGTTTTCCTCTAGGCGCACTAGATGGCAGACCGAGTAAACTGAAACTCTCTTGGGCATCTATGGCTGAGATTTAATTAATTTTATCTGGTAAACACCGAATGTGTCACCAGAGATCTTTTACACACCAACATCGTATGACATGGAGTGTCGAATGGACTTTATTTCCGCCCTGCAAACATCTGACTACCTCTGCTGGGTTTGAACCCAGGTGGGTAGGGTTGAGGCTCTGGTCATGGGGGATTCCATCATTGGACATGTGGGGAAAGTGTGTGGAGGAAAGGGAACCAGGGTAGAGTGTAATCCAGGAATTAAGTTGAGACAGATGTTGAGGAAAGTAGAAGAGAAGGAAGAGGGAAAGGAGAAGGTGGTAGTGTTTCACGTTGGTACTAACAATGTAAGGCAAGCAGGTGTAAGCACCTCTTTTTTTTTTTTTCTAGGGGCTTTACGTCGCACCGACACAGATAGGTCTTATGGCGACGATGGGATGGGAAAGGCCTAGGAGTTGGAAGGAAGCGGCCGTGGCCTTAAGGTACAGCCCCAGCATTTGCCTGGTGTGAAAATGGGAAACCACGGAAAACCATCTTCAGGGCTGCCGATAGTGGGATTCGAACCTACTATCTCCCGGATGAAAGCTCACAGCCGCACGCCTCTACGCGCACGGCCAACTCACCCGGTGGTGTAAGTACCAACATAGTTGGGGATGTGTGGGATCTGGTAAAAGCAGCACGGATGAAGTTTAAGTAAGCGGAGATTGTTATCAGTGGAATACTGTGTAGGAGGTATACTGACTGGAAGCTGATTGGGGATTTAAATGAGACTAAGGAGTGGGTATGTGAGAAACTGAGAGTGAGATTTCTAGATCCTAATGGCTGGGTAGGAGACAGGGATCTGCACCCAGATGGCCTTCACTTAAACCGCAGTGGTACATATAAGTTAGGAAACTTGTTTAGAAGGGTTATAGGCAGGCACACTCAGGGAAATGGGGTGGCTTAGGGAGCGGTGTTAAGAGAACAGGGAATGGGAAATCAAGTAGGGATGACACAAAACTGTTGGTGCCCAACAGTAGAAGTATTGTAAAGAAAGGAATCGAATTAAGTAATTTAATAGATATATATACACTTACCAGATATTGTAATAGGAGATGAATCATGGCTGAGAAATGATGATAATGGATGCAGAAATATTCTCACGGAACTGGAGTGTGTTACAAACCATTATTCTCGTCATTATTCCGTATTGAAAAATAGCTAATCACAAAGTTTATACAAGGAGTAATTTTAATAGCACCTATTCAATACAAATTTATTCCACTATAGTGTGGTTAAATACACATGGAAATTATCAGAAATTTGAAGGGTACACGTTTCACCCACTATTTATTGGGCATCATCAGCCTCAATCAACCTTAAAACACCACATGGTCTAAGGAGTCATAATAACTTACGTAAAACGTATTGATGAATATTTACAAGTGTTAATACTGTGGATGCAAAATGTTTACAGTACAAAAATATTGAATAAAACAGAACTATACTAAAATCACTTTGAAAAATTGAAATGTTTATCTAAAAGTAATAGTCGCACATTGTTTTTAAAAAGTAACCCATGTCTGGCACTGAAATGGATCTTTTTGATGAAAAGCTTGAACAATATATATTACATTAGGAAAACAGAATATAAAAAATAAGGCGTCAACAGGATAAGAACAAGACGGTTAAAAGAGACAGTATATGCTCATGTCTGAGGCCATAAACTTTGTGACTAGAGTGTGTATCGTAGAGATAGGATAGGAATGGTAGGAGGGGGAGTATTCAATCTGGTGAAAGAAGAATTTGTAAGCTACGAAAAAGTTACGGATGAAAAACATGAAATTCTGGGTGTAAGGCTCTTCTCTAAAGATAATAGGCAACTTGATGTCTTTGGAGTGTACAGACCAGGAAATGGTAGCGCTGACTCTGATTCAGAATTATTTGATAAGATAATCAGCTATGTTGGAAATGATATGGAAAGGAATGTGATAGTAGCAGGTGATCTCAATTTACCAAATGTCAATTGGGAAGGTAATGCGAATGACAGGAAGCATGACCAACAAATGGCAAATAACTTAATATGGGAAGGCCAGCTGATTCAGAAAGTGATGGAACCAACTAGAGGGAAGAATATTTTGGATGTAGTGCTAATAAAACCAGATGAGCTCTATAGAGAAACCGAAGTAATAGATGGTATTAGTGATCACGAAGCTGTTTTTGTCGTAGTTAAAAATAAATGTGAAAGAAAGGAAGGTATTAAAATTAGGACTATTAGGCAGTACCATATGGCTGATAAAACAGGCATGAGGGAGTTTAAAAAAAGTAACAATGATCGCTGGAAAATGGTAAATAAAAATGTAAACAGACTCTGGGATGGGTTTAAAGCAATTGTTGAGGAATGTTAAAATAGGTTTGTTCCTTTAAAGGTGGTAAGGAATGGTAAGGATCCACTATATTATAACAGAGAAGTAAAGAGACTAAGGAGGTGGTGCAGGTTGGAAAGAAATAGAGTTAGAAATGGTTATGGAGTAAGGAGAAATTGAAGGAACTTACTAGGAAATTGAATCTAGCAAAGAAGTCAGCTAAGGATAACATGATGGCAAGCATAATTGGTGGTCATACAAATTTTAGTGAAAAGTGGAAGGGTATGTATAGGTACTTTAAGGCAGAAACAGGTTCAAAGAAGGACATTCCAGGAATCATTAATGAACAAGGGGAGTGTATATGCAAGGATCTACAAAAGGCAGAAGTATTCAGTCAGCAGTATGTAAAGATTGTTGGTTGCAAGCATAATGTCCACACAGAGGAGGTGACTAATGCTAAAGAAGTATTAAGATTTACATATGATAATTATATTTACAGCAAGATACAAAAGTTGAAAACAAGAAAAAGCAGCTGGAATTGATAAGATTTCTGGGGATATATTAAAGGCAATGGGTTGGAATATAATATCATATCTGAAATACTTATTTGATTATTGTTTGGTTGATGGAGCTATACCAAATGAATGGAGAGATGCTATAGTAGCCCTGTGTATAAAGGAAAGGGTGATAGACATAAAGCTGAAAATTACAGGCCAGTCAGTTTGATATGCATTGTATGTAAGCCTTGGGAAAGCATTCTTTCTGATTTTTGCAAAATTAATAACAGGTTTGACAGAAGGCAGTTTGGGTTTAGGAAATGTTATTCGACTGAAGCTCAGCTTGTAGGACTTCAGCAAGATATAGCAGATATCCTGGATTCAGGAGGCCAAATGGACTGTATTGCGATTGACCTATCTAAGGCATTTGATAGGGTAGATCATGGAAGACTACTGGCAAAAATGAGTGCGAACGGACTAGAAAAAAGAGTGACTGAATGGGTGGCTATATTTCTAGAAAATAGAACTCAGAAAATTAGAGTAGGCAAAGCTTTATCTGACCCTGTAATAATTAAGACGGGAATTCCTCAAGGCAGTATTATTGGACCTTTATGTTTTCTTATATATATCAATGATATGTGTAAAGAAGTGGAATCAGAGATAAGGCTGTTTGCAGATGATGATATTCTGTACAGAGTAATAAATAAGTTACAAGATTGTGCGCTGCTGCAGGGTAACCTCAATAGTGTTGTGAGATGGACGGTGGGCAATGGTATGATGATAAACGGGGTTAAAAGTCAGGTTGTGAGTTTCACAAATAGGAAAAGTCCTCTCAGTTTTAATTACTGCGTTGATGGGGTGAAAGTTCCTTTTGGGGATCATTGTAAGTACCTAGGTGTTAATATAAGAAATGACCTTCATTGGGGTAATCACATAAATATGATTGTTAATAAAGGGTACAGCTCTCTGCAGAGGGTTATGAGGGTTTTTAAGGGTTGTAGTAAGGATGTAAAGGCGAGGGCATATAAGTCTCTGGTAAGACTCCAACTAGAGTATGGTTCCAGTGTATGGAACCCTCACCAGTATTACTTGATTCAAGAACTGGAAAAAATCCAAAGAAAAGCAGCTCGATTTGTTCTGGGTGATTTCTGACAAAAGAGTAGCGTTACAAAAAGGTTGCAGGGAAGATTTGGGAGAAAGGAGACGAGCTGCTCGATTAAGTGGTATGTTCTGAGCTGTCAGTGGAGAGATGGCGTGGGAGGACATCAGTAGACGAATAAGTTTGAGTGGTGTCTTTAAAAGTAGGAAATATGACAATATGAAGATAAAGGTGGAATTCAAGAGGACAAATTGGGGCAAATATTCGTTTATAGGAAGGGGAGTTAGATATTGGAATAACTTACGAAGGGAAATGTTCAAATATTTTCCAATTTCTTTGAGGTCATTTAAGAAAAGTCTAGGAGAACAACAGATAGGGAATCTGCCACCTAGGCAACTGCCCTGAATGCAGATCAGTAGTGATTGATTGATTGATCGATCTTGTGATCCGGAGGCTGACACTCTACCACTGATCACAGAGGCAGCTAATGAGCGAATGATGTGGGTAGATTTGGCAGTTGTAGAGAAAGAAACCTGGACTGGGACACAGAGTTGGAGGAGGAGTGCTGGGAAGACCGAAGAAAGTGGAGAGAAACCATATTTGCCCCTACCCGGCTACAGCTGGATAAAGGGAAATGATGATGATGATGATGATGATGAATTAGGATGACAATTGAAGCCATGAATTCCAAAACAGCACAAGTCCACATTTTGACACTATACGAGTTATGGGTATCGTTGGAACCGCCTCGTTGTGAGCTTTCACTTGACAATCAGAATAGCACAAAATTTCCTTTTTTTTGCACATGTATTTTGAGTAATGATAATAAAAATATCACACGTGCATGAACAAATGTGTTTCGGACTCTTAAACGCATATACTTGTATTGCGCGTGGCTGACTTCCAGAGCAGCACACGTCCGTACCACCTCTCACTAACGCTAGCTGGAGGAGAGGAGAGGAATACGGCAAGCCAGAATGTGTGGTGTTTGATTACATGCAGAGTATTACCTTCCCATTCATGCCTATAACTGAAATGTTCAATGCAAAGAGGCTTTGACTATATGTAATAGGATTCCATCGTATGTCTTGACAATCAATCTTTCATGTTTCCATACACAGAACTAACAGGAAGAAAATCGCCTAATGAAGCGGTTTCGTTCTTGGATCATTTCGTCAAACATTGCGTTGGCCCGAGTGTGAAACAGCTGTATATTTTCATGGAAGCTTGTACAGCTCAAAACTGGAACAACACTGTTGTCAAATATCTACATCACTAAGGGAAATGTGGACGTTTCGACTACATAAGACATTCACTATTAAGTATTTATTTAATTTCCACCTAGTCGATACAATGATTGCTTAAGGCAATTTTTAATGGTCAAAAGTGGTACATGTTTCGTATATTATCAACATCTTTAGCCACATAACACTGTTTAGATGAAAAATATATAAATTGACAAAGTAATGCTTTAGAGGAAGTGTCAATTTATGAAGATGTTGATAATATACGAAACATGTACCACTTTTGACCATTAAAAATTGCCTTAAGCAATCATTGTATCGACTAGGTGGAAAATAAATAAATACTTAGTTGTGAATCTATTGAAGTGCGATACGGACCATGAAGCTGATTTTATGTAATACATAAGACATGTTTATCCAACAAAAGGCCATCTCCTATCTTCCCTGCGACAGAGGTTTCCCTCGCATAGAATTCAAGAAGAGGAAGCAGGACACTGTGTACACTCCCCAGCAATGGATAGACATCACTGAGAAGAGTACTACGAATATACACATTGTTCACGTTGATCGATCCATGATTATGGATTACAAAACCTTCTTGGCAAAAGTAAAAGACCCTGTGCCACTGTCTGAACATGAAGGACAGTGGGAAGTCACATCATACAATATTCAGTACCGCAGCAATGATGTGACTTAGCACATCGGCTAGTGGACTAGTGACACAGATATTTCAATTTAAAGAAAAGCGTGTTTGTAATTTGGCAGCTTTAACAAACGCCTACAACAGTGAACTATGGTTTTTTTGTTTTTTTGCTAGGGGCTCTACGTCGCACCGACACAGATAGGTCTTATGGCGACGATGGGATAGGAAAGGCCTAGGAGTTGGAAGGAAGCAGCCGTGGCCTTAATTAAGGTACAGCCCCAGCACTTGCCTGGTCTGAAAATGGGAAACCACGGAAAACCATTTTCAGGGCTGCCGACAGTGGGGAACTAATGTTGAAGCCAGTGAAAGCAAGAGACATTTCGAAGTATATACTATCCACTGACGCACAGCATCAGCCATAGCTTGAGCGTCTACTACATTATGGAAACTCTGAAAATGCTGCCTCAAAAAGTGATGCCTGGGATTCAGACTGAACATTTCTTAGGGTCATGTATTTACTGATATCTTTGTGAATATGTTTTCACCAAAATTAAACTCTTACCATGTATTTGGATGCAATTAAAGAGATGTTAATAAAAGTAATATTAAAAAGAAGTCCAGTGATTTCCAAAACACTATTTTTGATTCTGAAACAGTTCATAGTTTTCATGTAATATTTTGGAAGACACATATGCCTTGTAATATCAATGCATAGGAAAAAATCAAAGTAATAGCTTTTAGTATGTTTAAAGATATACAAAAAAAACATGATTATCTCAAAACTATGAGTGGACTTACGCTGTCATGGAATTCCTGGCTTTAATTGTCTCAGTGTATTCACCATGTGAGGGTGCAGATGAGGATGAAATTGATAAGTTTTATGAAGCATTGAGTGAGATTGTAGTCAGGGTCAATAGCAAGGATAGGATAGTGCTAATAGGCAATTTCAATGCAAGAGCTGGAAATAGAACTGAAAGATATTAAATTGTGAGTGGTAATTGTGGGGAAGATACAGAAGTTAATAGGAATGGAAAGCATCTGCTGGACTTCTAAGCTAGTATGGGTTAGCAGTTATGAATACATTCTTCAAGCAAGCATAAGGCTATTCACCGCTACACATGGGAGGCTAAGGGTACCAGATCCATAACAAACTATATACATATACATACATACATACATACATACATATTGTAACCGTTCCCTCTCATCCTAAACACTTGGGGAGAAAATTCAGAGATATGAATTTTTCCATATTAGTAGAAATCTCAACCCAACTGAGCTATACTATTTATACGGTACAGACTTGTACCAAAATTCCGTAGACTTGAACTAAACATAGTTCTTCGTCTACAATATTTACTGAATATCACACAAGCCTTAAGCTTGTTTCGTTTCTCGTAGATCCGATAACATAACCGAAGCGACAACACATTGTACAAAAGTAACTATGTCGCGGAGCGACCACACACTGTTTCAAATATCAAATCATGTCGTACAAAGTTTATGTTCACAGTAGAAGTACTAGTGATGGAGTACACGTAGTTAGGTTGTAAGGTTGTACGGTCGTACCTACGGCTGTAAGGTCGTAAGGTTCCGTTCTCGTGTTGAGAATCAGTATATATCCGGGCTCACCCCTACTCTTGGTAACAGTTCAATCTCAAAACTCATATACAACGAAGTATCTGATTCGATAGATCGAAGCATCAACTCCCCTTCCCTTCTTCCTCGACAAGTCCAGAAGGCGTGGCAATGATATAGCTGACCAGCTTGCAAGCCTCGCGCACGGGTCGCTGTTTACTAGCCTTGGTCATAAGATAAACCCATGACGCACGCAAAATCCCAAGCTTCAAGAATAACCCTCCGTATACACAAACATGAGATGAAATGAAAACAACTATGTCTCAACATATTGACCGTATTTACAACATAATGAATTCTTATCCTACATAATATAATAATTTAAATAATAAAACGATGTTATCATATATACAATATGATTCCAAAAAGCCTTGATTACAAATGATTGACGTTGAATAAATATGTTATTACAAATAATTGCTGATGGCGGATAAACTTGATACCAAATGATATCGCGTAAAATGATATTATATTAAATTAGTAGGGCTGGAGAAGCCTGGACGGTTACAATATTGAGGATTTAGCTGCAATTCATTCTCATCTCGACAGGTGTATACGTAAACATCCTGCAATTGAACTACATTAATTACCTCAGGTTATAGCATTTATTTCCCACAAAAATGAGATTTGAGAGTACAAAACACAAATAATACAAAAAATGTTCAATTGACAACACTGTACGGTAAACTATTATTTACTATGTTATCTCATCTTTTATTCTGTTTGATTAAAAGTTCTTTTTCACATTAACTACAATATTCACATTATATATATATATATATTTTTTTCCTATCGGCTTTACGTCGCAGTAACACAGATAGGTCTTATGGCGACGATGGGATTGGAAAGGCCTAGGAGTTGGAAGGAAGCGGTCATGGCCTTAATTAAGGTACAGCCCCAGCATTTGCCTGGTGTGAAAATGGTAAACCACGGAAAACCATCATCAGGGCTGCCGACAGAAGGATTCGAACCCACTATATCCCGGTTGCAAGCTCACAGCAGCGCGTCCCTAACCGCACAGCCTACTCGCCCAGTATATATTGTTGTTAGTAATGCTCAATACTACTGCAAATATCAGAAATAATAGTCTGTTTCATATTCTTTACACACAGAAAAACACACACAGATCTTACAGCACCGAGAGTCACCAAATGATTCTCCGGAACATAACCAAACATCTAAAGAAAATTTGTGAGTGCTTTACAAGACGCAATAGATTCTGCAGGAAATAACAATGGTTCATTCTGATTTCTACTCTTCAAATGCCTGTGACATGTTTTCCCTGACTCTTTTACGGTTTGTATTTTTGTACTACCAGCATGAAAGCATGCCAGCAGGATCTGCTAAAGAAATTGTAATAGAGGGATTTAATCAGTCTGAATACCTGTGTTACAGTAAATTCCAAATGCTGTCTGCCTTGACAGTAATACACATATTTAGGGAACAACAGTATGTTTATTTCATAAACTGTGTAATCGTACATGTTTCAAGATCAGTACTATTTACTTCTTCAGCAAATATTACACTTTCTATCTTCAAATGACCTGATTAGTTTTGCTAGATCATTTTTGTATTATACTTACCTAAAACTAAATACATTAATTAAAAATAACAAACAATACCAAAGCTTATTCTTATACTAGTTTTTTGCATGTTATCAAACAAATCTCTCTTGTTCTTCCCACTAATAAGGGAATTATATTGTTCCTGAAACATGTACAATTGAACAATTAGTGTGAAATGAACATACTATTGTTTTCTAAATATGTTTAGTATTTGACAAGGCGAACACTATTTGGAATTTCCTGTATCAGTAACCAGACTGATTGCAATTAGTCAATACGGACCAATATAGACCATACAAATGGTCAAATTTAATTTTCCAAAAATTACATAGATTTATCATTATCAAGAGTATCATTAAATCAAAATGATTTTTACACAAACTTAATGAAATTAATGCTAGGATCAAAATATTTATTGTTATCCCTTCAAAGAGACCTGAACGACGGACTGACTAAAGTGATCTTATGCGCTCATAAAAGGAGAAGAAGATGTGATTATTGTTGTATCGGTAATCATCGTACAGAGATTTCACTGTATGATTTTTATCTGCTCAAATAGCATATATATTTATTTAATGCCAATAATTACAGTAAATATGTATATACATTAACTTATGAGCATTACTTTTACTGATGAAGTTTATTCAAAAGAAATATTTCAACTGAAATGATTTGTAAATATCATCACCAATTCCTCTGGTGTCTTTAGTTGCTTTTCAGTATCTTAATTTTGTCTCTCATTCTACTCGTTTCTAGGTGCCCAATAAAGTATCATTAAACAAAATATACATTTTCTATAATGAGATTCAAATAGTATTTTTTCCTTCTTGCAATATACTGTATTGTTAAAACTTAAAGTGCGTTTCCACATAACCATCATCATAGCCCAAGTAAGTACTGGCAAGAAAGAATACACTGTACTGGTAACTAGAGGTTGAAATATTTGTTCCTGAAGGCAAAAGAGAATAAGATGATTTATTCATAGTAGTAATGAGTTGTTCGTACAATTAAGACCCCTGTATTCACTGCCTGTAAGCAGTACTTTGTTCTGAGCTGTCCATGGAGAGATGGTGTGAAAGGAGTTTTGAAAGTTAAGAAAGATCATAATACAAAGATAAAGTTGGAATTCAGGGTGACAAATTGGGGTAAAACTTTTGTTTATAGGAAGATGAATCAAGGATTGGAATAATTTACCAATGGAGATGTTTGATAAATGTCCAACTTCTCTGAAATCATTTAAAAAAAGGCAGGCAAACAATTGGTAGGGTATCTCCCATTTGGGTGACAGTCCTAAATGCAGACTAGCGATGGATGATGATGCACATGAAGGGGGAACCCAGGGACTCTTAACCTGGGAGTGTTAATTTGTGGGGTTTCTTTTCTTTTTTTTTTTTTGCTAGTTGCTTTACAAATGGAAATTCTAAGTTCCCATGGAGGGAATTAGATTCTTTTCCACCAATAGAGCATATCAAAAATTAGATGGATGGCTTTTCCGGCGTTTGCTCTATTAACCAGCGTTTCGTCTTAGGTCTGACACTAGACTCTTCAGAGTGGGATGTGTCAGACCCTACCCACTGACGCTGGGGTGTATGCAGGTGAACTTATCAGAAGCTTATTTATGAAGCACAGTCTGATAACTGCATACGGGAGATAAAACTCCACAATGGAATTAATGCCCGCCTAGCAATTCCAAATGGAAATTCTAAGTTCCCATGGAGGGAATTAGATTCTTTTCCACCAATAGAGCATATCAAAAATCAGATCAAAAATTAGATGGATGGCTTTTCCGGCGTTTGCTCTATTAACCAGCGTTTCGTCTTAGGTCTGACACTAGACTCTTCAGCGTCAGTGGGTAGGGTCTGACACATCCCACTCTGAAGAGTCTAGTGTCAGACCTAAGACGAAACGCTGGTTAATAGAGCAAACGCCGGAAAAGCCATCCATCTAATTTTTGATCTGATAGTTGCTTTACGTCGCACCGACACGGATAGGTCTTATGGCGACGATGGGACAGGGAAGGGCTAGGAGTGGGAGGGAAGCGGCCGTGGTCTTAATTAAGGTACAGCCCCAGCATTTGCCTGGTGTGAAAATGGGAAACCACGGAAAACCATCTTCAGGGCTGCCGACAGTGGGGTTCGAACCTACTATCTCCCGAATACTGGATACCGTCCACACTTAAGCGACTGCAACTATCGAGCTCGGAGTGTTAATTGGCGAACATGGCGCCCCTAGCTGAGCCTAAATGCTTTCACTAACTTGTGTCAGGCTCCTCTTTTTCAAATTTTCCATCTGACCATGCTCGCTTAACTCTTCTTCTCTTCTGACTCCGATGGTATTAGGTTTGCAAGGCTTAGGGAGTTTTTCATTTTCAAGCCTTCACAGCTCTTCCCTTTTGGTTGTCGATAACTTCATTGTTCAAAGTGTCTTACTTCTTACATTTTCCCTCTGATTATTGTTAAGGGAGGACAGTTGTCTAGTTACACTTCCTCTTAAAAAAAACACCACCACCTCCTCACCAATTAAGACAACATATGACTAATTATATATCTGAATATGAGACACACAGATTTGTAGGAAAGAACAACAGAAATGAAAAAAATGGCAAATGTAGGCTAAAGCTAACAATTGTCCACGTAAATGCATGTATAAGATGAAAAAATAATTTCTGAATTACATTTGAAATTTCAATTTAGTAATAGGAAATAACCTAAAGTTTAAATTTCCCTACTATCAATAACTGTCAAGAGGCAGTGGATAAATAAAGGCAGAGAGATTCTCAAGCACCCGATGTTTTCATAAAAATTGCACTGGATCAATGAAATTTGGAATAGTACAAAGTAGGAGCATAGTACAAATGTTGTACATAAACAAAGAAATGCATGCAATAGTTCTGCCAACATTCGTACTTCTTTTACAGAAAATGTGGAAATGTCAAGTACAAAATGCATCTGGTTTGTATGCCATTAGTACGGAAACCAATATAAGAACAATGAATAATTCCATGCAACTTAAGACCAAAACATTAACTCAAAAAAGATAAAATTGGCATCTTTGTGGGTGGAAGCATCAACATAATACAATGAACAATTCTATCTCACAAAATAAAAAAATCGCCCAAGAACTTTCCTTATAATAATCATGAAAATTAATTTAACAAGAATATACAAGAAAATCCAAAAGAGGGCGTGATTAGCTCTGTGGCTTAGTTCACTTCACACCCAGAGGGCTGAGGTTTGAATCCCAGTTGATCCAGGGTTGAGGTTTTCATCTCAAAAATCATACGGTGTCAGGAAGGGCATCCAACCTTAAACCCCTGGCCAAAACCAAAATGAGCCTGGGTGGCTCCAGTGACCCTAGAAATAACTTGGTTAAGGTAAAGAAAGTTTTTATACAAGAAAACCCACACCTAAAAGTTATAATACAATTATTTTTATATTTTAAGAAATCCTTCTAATGTAACTAGTATAAACATTATTTTAAGTAAGCTTTCTGAGTAAAAGGCCAATGAGGAACCAAGGGAGTCGAGACTTAATAATTTACCAAACATGAAAACATACTTCAAGAAACAGTCACTCAATAATTAGCACTGTAAATACCACTGCAACACCAGAATATGGACAGTAAAGAAAATAATTCCTGGAAAATTGAACTAAAATTGCACTGCATTGGAGCAACGAAGTGATAGCACTCTTGCAGGTCTGGGTTAAAAAAACAAACAAAAAAACAAAGAAAGAAAGAAACAAACAAACAAACAAACAAACACACACTGAAGAGGGCTATGATTAATTCTGTAAGTGGAGTACTACGCAAATCTAAATTCAGCAGCCCATCAGTTTCTGGTACAAACTGATTTGTTCCCAGGCTCTTACTCACATTATTATTCTTAAACATATATCATACGGGCTTACGAGCACAGTTATTGTATACAGAACTGAAATGGCGCATGGCTTTTAGTGCCAGGAGTGTCTGAGGACAAGTTCAGCTCGCCGGATGCAGGTCTTTTGATTTGACGCTCATAGGCTACCTGCACGTCGTGATGAGGATGAAATGATAAGACGACACATACACCCAGCTCCCGTGCAAGCAAAATTAACCAATTATGGTTAAATTCCCGTCCCTGCTGGGAATCGAACCCAGGACCCCTGTGATCAAAGGCCAGTACGCAAACCATTTAGCCATGGAGCCAGACTACACAGAACTGAACTGATTAGCTCGTAAAATTGGTCTCTCAGCCACGTGGACTTGTTTTTTTAAATTTACTTTACGGCGCACCAACACAGATAGGTCTTGTAGCGACGATGGAATAGGAAAGTGCTAGGAGTGGGAAGAAAGCGGCTGTGGCTTTAATTAAGGTACAGTCTGGTGTGAAAATGGGAAACCATGGAAAACCATCTTCAGGGCTGGCAACAGTGGTGTTCGAACCCACGATCTCCTCGATGCAAGCTCACAGCTGCGCATCCCAACCGCACGGCCAACTTGCCCGGTCACATGGACTTGTAGGAGAGATTATTTGTTCAGCTGGTGCAAGGGCAGAGAGAAAGAGAATGTGAGTAGTTTTCTTAAAGGGTATTTTGGGTATAAGTCATAACAGAAAAATACCTTGTGTACTGAAACTTGCTTGATAATCTGCATTACTGTGGTATTTCACCCATGCAAGTACTGAACAAACCCAATGTTGCTTAACTGCGGTGATCGGACAAGAACCGGTGTATTCAATATGGAACAGCTGTTGGCAAGCATTACTATGGTACATGTCAGTAAGCCGCATTTTGAGTCTCGCGATATTGAATATCAGTTGAAAAATACTGTACTCATATATCTCGCCATCACGTATATTACAATGTTAATCACTGAAACAAAAATGAGGGAGAAAAATAATTCCTGCTTATCTCTCACATCAGTTTTGTCACGTGTCTGTATAAGCACAACAAGGTACACACTGCAACATGCCTGCCTGTTCTCAGCTAAAGGTCGAACTATATCCCATAATCCTCTCCTTACTTTAGTCATAGCAGCTCTCTTCCCTTCTTTGGTGAAAGGCAAGTGGGTAGTTCCAGATCCTAGGGTATTCTCGGCCCAATGAGCTAGATGGAATGTGACACCTGAACTGACTGCAATTTCAGTATACCAGTACATGGAATGTGCGAAACATTATGTATAAAACTGAACCAATTGTATTATGAAACCGTAATTTGCTTTCCAGCATGATTTTATTCATAGGTGAGTTATGGAGAAGCATTCACATTTTACAGCAAGATTTAAAACTTTGAGTGATTCAATTTGCAGAAAAACATTGTAATCAAGCTGTGGGCCAAAAATTGAATGTGAAGGAGTTTAACACATTGATGATGGCATATTGTTTTCAGAATTTATTCATCAGGAAAGATAATACTGTTATTTGCTTTATGTCCCACTAACTACTTTTACGGTTTTCAGAGACGCTGAGGTGCCGGAATTTATCCCCAGCTGAGGATGGCACTGCCTTTCACTTTATATCCGAATTCTTCTGTTTCACTGGATTTTTCATTTAACCTGTTGAAGTTTCTCAATAGTATTTGCCATATAAAACTACCACTACTATAACCTCTTTCTCTTTAAATTAAAAAAAATATATATAAGTATGCAGCTTTACACTGTTGATTTTGTGATCATAGCCATAGACCCTCCACTTTAATGTGGAATATGTACCATAGGAACTAGCCTAGATTCAAACCATGGCTGCCATATGAGAAGCCAGTAATGTTGACACTCTGCTATCATTCCTTCATGTCAGGTTTCTTTTTTGCTAGTGGTTTAATGTCACACTAACACACCAAAGGTTTTCAGTGTTGCAAGGATAGGAAAGGGCTAGGGTTGAGAAGGTAGAGTCCGTGGCCTTAATTAAGGAACAGCCCCACATTTGCCTGGTGTGAAGATGGGAAACTGAGGGAAGAATTTATGGGAAACAAAGTATCTGGCAACAGTTAGTAACAGATGACCAAATTCTTCTACTCTCAAGTCATATAAATCAGCCAATATGATCTAATCTAATTCTTCTTTCTCTTTGTGGAGCAAAGGGCATCCAAGAAAGCTCTCCATTCGGTGCATTCAGCAACTAGGTCTTTTATGTTATCCCATTTTTTTCCATTTCCAATCAGTTCCTCTCTAACGGTTCACCTCCAAGTATTCCTAGGTCTTCCATGCTGCTTCTTTCCTGTCTGGTTCTATTTCAAAACTAAATTTTCAACTGCTTCGTCCTGTTTAATTAATGTGTCTCCAATCCATCCCCACTTTCTTTTCCTTATCTCTATATCAATGGGTTTCTGGTTGGTTTCCTTCCACAAGTTTTCGATTGTGACCCCTTCAGGCCATCTGTTATTGACAATACACTGCACGCAGTGATTTACAAACACCTGGATTTAGTCTATGATTTCTTTAGTGACCTTCCATGACTCACAGCCGTAAAGGAGAACCGACTTCACATTGGTATTGAAAAGTCGGATCTTGGTTTTTCGTGAGAGGTTACTGTTCTTCCAAATAGGTATAGTGGTATAGTAAAACGAATGAACTGTTTGCTTTTTGGATCTGAGCCCTGATATCTTCCTCTGCACCACCAATCTTTGTCATTGTGCTTCTAAGGTATACAAAAGGACTAACTTCCTCTACTTGTCTGCCAGATATGGTGAGCTGCAGAACCACTGATTCTCATTCTTTGTCTTTGAATCATTTATTTTAAGCCCAACACCTTCTGCTTCTTGTTCTAATTCCAACAGCTTCCTTTCCATATCTTCCATGTTATTGGCAGTAGGCAGATGTCATCGGTAACGTCCAGATCTTCATGCAAGCTGTCTTCCTCCCACTGTATAGCTCTACTTTTCCCCTACACTGCCTTCCTCGTAACTCGATCCAACATGAGTGAGAATAATGTAGGGGAGAGGATGCAACCTTGGTGAACACCAGAGCTGATTGTAATAGGCTCAGTTAAGTTTCCTTCACAGACGATTTGATATTTGTACCCATCATACATCTCACGGATTATGATGGAGATTTTATCTGCAATGCCACATTTATTGAGCATATTCCATACTGCACTCCAGTTTGAGGAGTCAAATGTTTTTCCATTATACCCTTTGTTCTTCAATGACGCGAAGAGTGTTTACGAGATTGCTACAGCTACGATTTCCGCGGAATCCAACTTGTCCTTTGCGCAATTTATGATCGACTGTGTTCTTGATAGGACAGGGGTAGGACTGTGAAGGAAGTGACAATAACCTTAATTAAGACGACATCCCCAGCATTTGCCTGGACTTAAAACGAAAAACCACAGAAAACCATCTTCAGGGCTGACAACATATGGGTTCAAGCCCACTATTTCTCAAATGGAAGCTCAGAGCTGTGTGACCTAAACTGAGTGGCCAGCTCGCTTGGTTTACATGTACACTTTAAGGATATAACAATAGTGTGTGTGCATTATTTTTTGTAATTTTTGTTATTAAAAAGTCAGATTCATATTTAAAGTAGCACATGAAGACAAACAAATTAAAAATGAAATGCATATATACCCCCTAATGCCTCACCATTCCGAAAATTCAGATAAATGTGCTACATTAAGCTGTAATTCATCAGACCTACGTGATTCACGTAAGCTAAAATATGAGAAAGAGAAACATACTTTAAGTGCACATTGCTTCTGTACAAGAGTAAGAAACAATTATTTGGCTCTACCTTTGCACAATGACACTCTAAAAGTCATGGGATAGGGGTCTAGTATTGCGTAGGCCTTCTTCTAACTTCTCTTTGTGGCATTGATTCCACGTAGAGGAAACACTAGAGGGGAGATTTTGACCCTTGGCATTCAGATAGCTACCAAAAGCTTCCTGCTATTTGTAGGTGCAGGGTCTTGGGTGTGAATGGACCTCACCACCATGCCCCGTAAATGCTCGATAGCATTCATAATAGATGAACAAGGTGGCTGCAGCAGTCGTTGAAACTCTTCAGAAAGCTCCTCAAACCAATTCTGGACAACTTGGGTCTGATTACACGGTGCTTATCCTGCCAGAATATCACATCGTTGCAGGGTTCCGTGAAGTCCATGATGAGCTGCAAGTGGTCACACAGTAGTTGAACGTAGCAGTCACTAGTCAACAACCTGTTCAGGTGGATCAGCAGATCCAGCCCATGCCATGTGAGCACACCCCACACCATTATGAAGCTACCACCTGCCTGTTGGTGCCTTGATGACAACTGCAGTCCATGACTTCTTGGGGCCTGTGCCATAACCAAACCCTATCGTAAGCTCAAAACAACAGGAACAACGATTATCTGAACCCAACCATAAGCGCAAAAAAACTGGAACAACGACTCATCGACCAAGCTACATGTCGCCAGCCCTTCAGGGTCCAGTTAGCAGGTGAGATGCTGTGCCTGGTGTTGTGGCGTTAACAAGAGAAATATGGAAGATATTCTGCTCCCATATCCCACTGACATTAAATAACTTTATGCTAACCTGCTGAATATGCATCTGGTAACTCCTGCATTGAATGTGATTTGAGCCAGTGTGGCTTGTCTGTTACCACAGACAGTTCTAGCCAGACACCGCGAAAAGGCTAGGAAAACAACAGACAGGGAATCTGCCGCCTGGCCGACTGCCCTAAATGCAGATCAGTAGTGATTGACCACAATCACTAAGCATCTGTGGTCGGCCATTGCGCTGCTCGTTGTGGGTGGTAATGCCTACCATTAGGTATTCCAGACACACATGTGACACTGTTGATTGAGGAACGTTAAATGTCTGCATAATTTCGGCAATGGAAATTTCCATCCATCTGGTCCCCCACTACCATGCCACATTCGAGACAATAATTCATGCTGCCTTGCCACAACCAGCACAGGCGGTGTTTACACTCACTCTCGAGACGTCGGATCACATCTGATACAGACGGTGCCGCCACCAATTACTACCGTTAAATATTGCTATCCCATGACTTTTGGCATGTCACTGTATATATGTCCAACCCTTGTCCTGTTTCTCTGCAGGGCCAGGTATAAAGCGAGGTGAACCTTTGCAGTGAGTTTTTAAGACTGAATGCCCTTCCTGACATCAACCTCATCAGAGAAGTTAATGCAATAAAATGAAAGACAGTATATATGACAGTAGGAAGGGAGAGGGTGAAACCCGATGCTGGCACATAGCCTACTCCTGTCAAATAGCACCAAGGGGTCTGCTCAAGGTTTTATGCCCCCATTCAACGGACGAATCACCATCAACAGCGTTATATGTTCTCACTCCTTGAGCACTGCGGAGAGGTTTGTAATTAAATCCAGGCTTTTTGTATGCAATCTAGTGATTAGAAATTGTATACCTCCCGCTTTCCTACCCTGCCGGCCAACATTCTGATGGAATTGTTCTTTTTTCGACCAATGGGACTCAAACCGGCTAACCATGGTGTTACACTTATATAGACTTCAAGCCTTAACGATCATGGCCACGAGGCGGGTTATCTCGCTATCCACTATTATTAGAAAAAAAATTGTTGTTACTGTATTTCTACTGGAGGCTAATGAACTAATGAGGTATGTGACTGTGTTTGACCAGAAATGAAAAGAGAAAGGGTCGAAAGGAATTGAAAAGAGAAATTCGGTTTTGTACTGATATTGTATAAATTGTTTTATCACATTTTCAAAAATATGTATTTTAAAATTTAACTAGTTTCTAGAAAGCCAAGAATCATTTAGTTTATGATAAATAATATGTACATGCTGGGCATTTAAAGCAGTCAAGAACCACATAGAATACAAAATACAAGAAATTTACAATGAACTCCAGAAAATTACATTAATCCATATTGTTTAGTGAGAGTTAATGTTTTACAATTGCAATCAAAATATGCAATACAGTATATTTAAAAAAATATATATATTGTGAACATTTTCAGCACAATCAATGTGATCCTTGCAGCATGGCTTCTAGCTGAGAAACACAGAGAACAACAAACCATTTCAACTTGCTTTCTTGGACCTGTAGAAGTTCTTCAATTACATAGTACATAACCTCATAACTTCGACAATGCAGAGTCCCAGAGTACTTTGTCATTTGGGTGTTGCTGTTTTATGGAGTAGCCAAAAGCTACGTCCAAAGCTATTGAAGGACCATCCAGTAATTTTCACATTACAGAGTTCTTAGTTCTGTTTATCCCTGTGATGGACACTATCATGGCACATCTGTACGATTCTCTACACTGATAATGTCATGCTAACTACCAAGAGACAAATTTGATCTCCAATATCAAAACCAAAAATGGAACGATTGATTGGCACATTGTGGTCAATGGTTAAAAAAGGTATAGGACAACAGTTCACAAGAATTCAGAACAATCCAAGTAAATGGTGGGATCTGCTGCAAGTAATTACATTTAAATACATTTGCCTGACTACTGCTGAAAATGGGCAACTTTTCAAAGAGGTCAACACAAGAATTAACATAGCCTAAATGAAGTGGCAAATGACAACAGACATCACCTATGATTTCTGGACGAAGGATTATGCCAAGTCGATTACAAATTGCACAGTTGTCCATCATGTCACAATACATGGACCAGAATATTGGTCATGTACGGAAAAGGTAGAACATCAAGTAACCATAATGGAACCAAAATGCTCAGATGGTCAGCTGGCATCACAAGGTTGGATGTTTTTCTAATGTAGGTACACAAAACTGATTTGGTGTAGTTCCCAAGCAGGAAAAAAAGGTTTTACAATGGTATGTGCTGTGAGCAGAAAGCCAGTACAATTCCAAAGAAAGGCTACACACTGGAAGGTGACAGAAGAAGGGGCTGTGCCAACCGTCGGCAGTCCTGAGAATGGTTTTCTGTGGTTTTCCATTCACCTGCACTAAGGTGAATGCCAGGAAGGTTCCTTTATAGGCCACAGCTGCACCCACCTCACCTCATCTGTAAATCACATCACCAACACAAATCCCCTTGGCCAGAGAGATGGCATAACCATCTAGGAGGCCCGCTGCACCCTGCCTGGGTACGGAATGAAAATCTTTACCCAACTCAAGAGCAAGAAGAAGAAAATTGTTGAATACCGCTACTACTGCCACAGCTACTTATTATAGGAAATGGTGGTAGTAGTTATACTAATGAGATTTGGGAATTCTTTGCTTAGAACTACACATTTACTTTGTGACAAGATATTTATTAAAGGGTTTTCTTTGACATTATTAGAAAGCGAGAAATAATTAACTACATATTTTTGGATGTGGTTACCAGGTCATCCAAATTCCCAAGAGGTAGTAGGTCCACGGTCTCTAAAGAACTCTGCCTGAACATGTTAGGTACTTTGATCTTTTTAGATTTGAGGAATAGCTATCCAACCATACTGAAATGCCAAAGGGCACTGAAACAATTTGGAGTCGATTCAAAACAACTCTACTGGATACAGGAAATCATCATTAATGCAAAACAAACAAGTTAGAAAAAGCACACAGATGACTGATGAAATCTTTGAATTGATGGACCAACAAAGGATGGTAAAGAATAAGAATTGGGATAAGTATAAAGAAATTTAGATCAAAATCCACCAAATGATTAGAAGGACAAAATGTGAATGACTGGGTAATCAGTGTCTGGGTAATCAGTGTAAGGACAATAGAGGAATGTGAATCTAAGCACAGCACTTTTAACATGCACAAAAGGTTAAAGAAGCTGCAGGGTTTCATACCAGGAGGACAAATGGACTGTTATATATCAAGGGAAGGTCATCATTAAACACGAAGAAAAACTGAAGAGTTGGAAAGTCTACGTGACTGATCTTTTCCATAATAATAGGGGACCATGTCATCCTGTTTGTGATACATATTAAGGACCATTAATAACTCGCCAGGAAGTAAAATATGCCCTCAAGAACTGCAAGAAGAGAAAAGCACCTGGACCAGATGGTATACCTGTAAAAATATTAAAAATTCTTCAAGAACACCAATCACTAGATATCCTGATAGAGTTATTCAAACTCTAATGGATCAATCCCTTCCAACTGGTTGACATCAACTTTCATCCCGATTCCAAAGAAAACAATGGTTAAATCTCACGGAGATTACAGAATCATTAGCATAATGAGCCACATTCTCAAAATCTTCCTAAATGGAATACATGCAAAAAATATACAGCAAATGTGAATCCTACATAGATAGCATCCAATTTGGTTTTTGTAATGGATTTGGCACCAGAGAGGCATTGCTGGGGTTGTAGGTTTTGGTACAAAGATGCATAGATATGTCTGTGGATGTGTTTTATTGATTATGAAAAAGCTTTCGAGCATGTGAAACATGAAATATTGCTGCATATTCTACATGCTATTGGCATGGATGGAAGAGATATTAAAATTATTGACAACCTGTATTGGAATCAGGCCACATCAGTTAAGGTTGACAGAACAAACACCTGTGTTGTTGAAATAAAGTAAGGAGTGAGGCAAGGTTCTCCTATCCACTCCTCTTCAATATGTACTCCGAAAGGGTATTTTCTAAAGCACTAGAAAAAAGGAGGACATAGTTGTTAATGGGATCACAATAAATAATCTGCGATATGCAGATGATACTGTTCTGATCGCAACAAGTGTTGAAGATCTGCAGAGATTACTGAACTGTATGGTTGAACACATTGCTGCAGCAGATCTGAGTTTACATACAAAAAAGTAATGGTCTTGAGCAAACATGTCATTCAACGTGTTAACTTGACAGTAGC
The DNA here is from genome assembly GCF_040414725.1 of Anabrus simplex. Taxonomy (NCBI): domain Eukaryota; kingdom Metazoa; phylum Arthropoda; class Insecta; order Orthoptera; family Tettigoniidae; genus Anabrus; species Anabrus simplex. The sequence goes on along the minus strand of NC_090267.1, from coordinate 148,561,857 downwards.
AGGGGCATTACTGGATCAAAACCAACAATTTAAGTATCTCGGCAGCGTACTTGATCACAGCTGGAATAATGCTGTTGAAATTAGGTCCCGGATTGAACAGGGAAGGATTGCATTCAAGAGAATGAGCAAACTTCTCTGTAACAGGGACTTACAGATCAATCTCAGTCTCTGTTTACTTCGGTGTTATGCATTTTCTGTCATTTTACAGTGCCAAGACTTGGACCTTAACAGACAACACAACCAAAATACTTCGACGCCTGTTCAGAATATCATGGGTTGACAGAATATGTAACACTGAAGTACTTCAACGCCTGAACAAAGAGCTAGAGGTCATGCACAACATTTTAAAAAATTAAAAAAAAAAAAAAAAAAAAAAAACCTTGAGTACTTTGGCCATATCATACAAAATGATAAATATAGACTCCTTCAGCTTATCTTACAAGGTAAAATTGAAGGAAAGAGAAGTAGCATAAGGTAAGGAAGGGTGTATTCTGTCCGAAGGCAGATCCAAACCTCCGTAGAGGTGTTCCTCAGCCGGAATTTACGTACGGTAGGATGGTCAGTTCCTTTCCGCTCCTCCATTCCCTTACCCCCCACCAACAGCGCATGGCAACCTATCCAAATCTTGACCACATCCAATGTTGCTTAACTTCAGAGATCTCCCGGGATCCGGTGTTTCAACACGGCTATGGCCATTGGCAGAAGTAGGGGAAGAAGGAGAATATCTTGGCTACTGAACCTATGAGAATGGTATGGGCTCAGTACCCCCACTCTTTTTCGAGTTGCTGAGAACAAGAACCAGATCACCCTGATGATAACTGACATCATATGAGGACATGGTACAAGGAAAAAAAAAAAAAGAAAGAAATAATACAGTATTACCCCACATTTATGTTCCCGGCTTTTAGGTTTTCCCATCTTTTACAACATTCTTTGTTGGTCCCCTGAGATTTCCTATGATCACAATGTATAAAAATCCTCAAATTTACGTTCGCGACATTTTATGCTTCCCACCATTTACGCCACAACAAGCTGTTCGAAGGGAAAAAATTTGAGGTAAAATGGCGTCGCAACTAACCTAAAACACTTTGAATAACCATGGCATGACGACCAAATCAAACAACCATGGTCTATAATAACTCTTAGAACTCTCAGTACTGAACTTCCGCTTAACCAACGCAGCGCATTCTTTGATATTAGGTGTTTCCCACAACGTCCTAAACCTTATTTTCAAATCCGACCACGAGTTGAATTAACTCCCTTTAAAAAAAACTGCGCGTGCACGCACACAATCCTATGACTTTTGAATGCAAGTAAACAAACACCCAATAGAAATCAAAAACATGTATAATACTGCACATACAATATCTGGGTAATGGCAAAATGCAGAGTGCAACAAAACCGCAAAGGATAAGAAGAAGAAGAAGACGAATAAATCGCGTGTTTGCTTTCATGCTAAGTACAGTGTAAGCCACAAGAAGGAGACGTTGTCAAGTGATTCAGAGTTTGTCTTGTCCGAGTTCGTTATTTCACGGTTATTGTTTTACACTTGCGTTTGTTGTTGGAGTTGTTTAAGTTATTGTCGCTAATTCGTCACATTGTTATTGGTTACGTTTTTTGTTCCTGTTATGTGAGTCAAGCGGTCAAAGTGAATTGCCGCGATCTTCCTTTCCCGTCGTATTTGTTAATCCTTCTTTGTTATTGCTTTATTGTTTCCCTGCTAATAATGGAAAAAAGGAAGGAAAGAAAAACTTTCACTACAGATGAGAAAGTTTGAATATTAGAAAAGGATGATTGGTACTGCGGAATACGTGTTTCATTGGCGCGCAAATTGCAGCTTCCTGTATCCACGCTGAATACAATTGTGAAAAACAGAGGAAGCATTACATCGAGTGGTTCAGAACGCAGAACAAACTCCAAAAAAGGAAGTATGCGTCATACTGCAAATACGAGAAAATGGAAAAAATTGTAAAAAGTTGGTTTGAAACTTCAAGAGCCGCATTCATTCCAATTGATGGTGTGCTCTTAAGGGAAAAGGCGCTTACAGTGGCAAACATTCTTGGCATTGAAAATTTCAGCACGTCCAATGGCTGGATCGATCGATTTAGGAAAAGGTATAACCTAACCTATAAAACTGTTTGTGGGGAAAGTGATGAAACTGTGGAAGAATGGATCGATAAAAGATTGCAGGAGCTGACCAAGGATTATGAACGCAGGAACATTTTTAACCTAGATGAAACTGGACTGTTTTTCAGTGTGATGCCCAGCAAGACTTTGTCATTCAAAGGAGATAAACACCATGGTGGAAAACACAGCAAGATGAGGCTCACAGTGATGTTGGGAGCCAATGCTGATGGCTCTGAGAAGCTCCACCCGTATGTGATAGGGAAATCTAAAAAGTCTCATTGCTTCAAGAATGTGCGATCATTACCTACTGCCTACGATGCCAACCATAAGGCCTGGATGACCTCAGATCTTTTCCGACAGCAGTTAATTGCTCTGGATTAAAAAAAATGGCTGCGCAAAATACGAAGATCCTTCTTTTCATCGACTGTTGTCCTTAACATCCCGTGGATGTTAATTTGAGGAATGTGCAGTTAGAATTTCTGCCTGCTAACTGCACAAGCAAGCTACAACCTATGGATTTAGGGGTTATTCACTCCTTTAAGTCACTTTACAGGAAGAACCTGGTGCAGCGAATTTTATTCCTTATGGATGTTGGAAAGGATCCATCATTTAAAGTTTCAATCCTGGATGCGCTTCACTTCATTGCAATGTCTTGGAAAGCTGTGAAGCAGACTACCAACTCAAATTGTTTCTTGAAAGCAGGATTTTTCAAGAATCATCCCGAATTTCAGTTGACAGAAGAAGAAGAAGGCCTGAAACCTGATGTATGGAGAATGTTGCAGTCAGACTGCACCACTGAAGATTTTCTTTGGGTAGATGATTCTGTGATCACTGCAGAGGAAAGAAGTGTGGAGGAGTTGGTTGCTGAGCAAACAGCAGCTGAGTCTCCCACCAGTGTCAGTGATGAAGCAGAGGAAGACAGTGAAGTGATGCTTACCAGTGCTGATGCAAGTGCAGCACTGGATGTTTTATGCAGGTATCTATCATCTGTAGAGGGGGGTGAAAATAATTTTCATAACCTTTATGAGCTTGAAAAACAAATAGAGGTCATAAGAAATAAGAAGTGTAAACAGAGATCGATTCTGGACTATTTTGGTAGGAAGCGGTGATTGTGTAGTTTTCCATCAGGAATAAATTGGTGTTAATGTTGTAAATACAGGTACAATAGTGGCAATTAAAATACTGCATCTTAGATAATTCTATTGCCATTCTATGAAAGTAACTACTGTATATTAAAAGAATATATTACACAAATTTTTAACCACCTACCAGTAACTTTCTCCTGGGCAAAGGATGAGCAGAATTACAAAGGCAGTGTAGTCAACAGTTAATACAGTACAGTAATTAACTTACATGGATAGTAAATCGATTGAGATTGAAATACTCTATAAATTAATAATATGCATTTGTGTAACATTTACCTCCTTTTCCACAGCATTTTTACATATACCTGTACAAGTTGTTTCCCACGATTTACACTTTCCCTCCTTTTACACCAGTATTCCTTGGTCCCTTGAAAAGTGTAAAAGAGGGGTAATACTATAATATATTTTCTCCTAAAGTCAGGACAGCTCTGTGACACAGAATATCAAGCATGGTGTAAGCTACCCCATACCGGTAGAGAAGTTATTCTTTATAAAGACTACTCTCCTGTTAATAATTGGATCTGGCACCACAATGGATTCATTGTTCCAAATAGAAGGATGCCCTCAACATGACATGCAACGTTGCTGCAATCCTAGCTGCTGGGGGGGATGTCTGGACGGTAACCACTGTCGGTGTTGCCGCAGTGAGATTGAAACTTTTCTACATGTCCTTGGCTTTTGTCTGCAGGGTGAAACTCTTCACAATGCCCATCCCCACACCATCTGTCTCCTTTGCAAAGGAGAGGATATACAACTCATGATGAAGTTTCTAGATTGCTACGCAAGGGAGCACAAAGCGAATTGATATCACAGCCTTTAAAGCTGTATCGATAACTGGCTACATACTAGATCCAACTGAAAGGTTAGAACTTTGTTCAGACAAGCCACACCGAGCGAGCTTGGCCGTGCAGTTAGGGTTGTGTAGCTGTGAGCTTACATTCAGGAGGTAGTGGGTCCAAACCCCACCGTCGGCAGCCCTGAAGATGGTTTTCCATGGTTTCCCAGTTTTACACCAGGCAAATGCTGGGGCTGTACCTTAATTAAGGCCACAGTTGCTTCCTTCCCACTCCTAGCCTTTTCCCTTTCCTATACCATCTTTGCTTTAAGATCTATCTCTGTCAGTGCGACATAAAGCAAAATTGGAAAAGAGAGACCAGCCACAGGAGGTTCACAGTAAGGAGGCGGCCATCTAAGAACACAAAATGCCATACTGTAAAAATAAATACAACCTTGATAATATTGAGGTGATTGGATTGATGGTGGGTGCTAGTGAAATGATTCTAAGCATTCTGCAAACTGCCAGGCATCCACAATAAAAGAATAAAAGAAACCGCAATCTCATCATTTAAAGGATTTGTCATGATTTTACATCAATTATATATTATGTAACCAATGTCTTATCATTCCTAATCTCTTATACTATTTTCTTATCCTTTGTCAGCAATTATCTACCAATATTATTTGTATATGCTTTGTCCTTTTGGTAACCTTGATAATTTTTAGGGAGCTAGTAAAATGTAATAAAACATACCCATTACACAAGAACGGTGACAAAATAGATGAGAACAATTACAGAAGAATCTCCCTCATAGCAGTCACATATAAAATACTGTCAAAAGCTCTTCATAATAGATTCGAACCAACAATAGACAAATAAATCTGAGAATACCAAGGTGGGTTCAGAAAAGTCTGAACATGTGTTGAGCAGATTCTAAACTTGAAAAAGAACAAAATCTATATAATAGATTTTGTGGACTTCAAAAAAGCATACAATTCAGTAGACCGAGTTTTGCTCTGAACATTTTAGAGGAATTTCAAGTTGACACAAAATCAATCAACATAATTAGCCAGGCTCTCACTGACACAAAGTCCATGCTGAAATTTATGGGGAAGATCTCAGATGAATTTGAAATTAAGAATAGTATCAGGCAGGGAGACAGGCTTTCCCTGACTCTTTTCAAGAGCGTCCTGAAAAAGGTAATAAGGAGCATCGAAAGAAAGACCCCAAAAACAAAAAAACAAAAAAATTGGGGTGGGGACTCCATCATGAGATAAGATTAGGTTCAAAGCACAAAGGGGCTGGTGTTAACTGTCTGGCCTTAATCGAAGACAAAGCAATTCTCTCTGAAGGTACAGAGACTGCCTTAGAACAAACCAATTTTCTGAAAGAAATAGCAGGAAAAGTTGGACTTACACTACAAAACAGTAATCAAACCAGAGAATCTGCATGCCATAGAATGCATACAAGTGATAGAGAACAAGAAAAGGAAAATATTTTAGAAAATATGGGTATTACTGAAAACAGAGGAAGAAGAATTTAGATATAGAAGGAACAAAAACAGGAAATGAAAGGATGTCAGACACAATCGGAAAGACAAAACGAGTGTTTAGCCATGTTTACAAGGGCAAGAATGACAAGCAGTGGATCCAAGGAGTAAAACAAGATTTGACAGAGATTGGAATAACAAATAATAAAAGACAGAACAACTTTCAGAAGACTGATACAAAATTTCAAGGGCTTCCAGAAGAAGCAGAGGAATGGTAATAACAGCTGAATCAAGAGAGGTGGAAACAGCAAAGTGAAAGGATGAAGAACTATTGGAAGTTAAGAAAAGAAGGGTCAAGATGAATGCACAGGGTTACTCTCCATGGTCCTTAGATGGCTAAAATCAAAAAGAAGAAGAAAATAGTTTAATTCTAAGATATAGGTACAGTAGAACCCCGCTTAACCGAAACCCAGCTTAATCGAAATGCTCTGACAAAATTGTTTTTTATTTTGATCTCGTTCTTAATCATCAGTTTTTTATTTTGATCTCGTTCTTAATCATCAATATTAGTCATTTTCTTGCTATATGTGCGGAGAGCTACTAGGAAAACCCTATTTTTATATCATGACTTATACCGGAATGCACGTGTAGCATAAAACAGTTTCTTACCATCTAGTTCATTCCATGACACATTTTCTCTTGAACAAGCAGGAATTATTATGGTGCTATTACTGCATTATCATTATTATGATTATTATTACTGTATTATTCATCATGAAGATTATGTAGACTGTGATTAACGTAGCTTCAGTTGCGGGAGTTTCATCTTTGTTTACTGCTCGGATTATACCGCAGCTTCTGTTAGGAAACCAGGGAAGTCCAGCGACACTTCTCCATTCATATGTTTCTTTCACCCTTGCGGTTTCATACTGTAGTTCCAATGCTTTTCTTACCCCATTGCAAAAGAAATTGTTTCATTATTTCAGACAGCTTTGCGCTTTGTTTGACAAAGCAATGAATCTACACCAGCTGATGTGTTGTTGATTAAACGGTGGCGCGACATAGCTGCACGACAGTGTTGCACCAAGGAAATTCAGAAGAAAATCACTGATTTTATACAATGAGCGACATTAACATTTTAATGTTAATATACAGTATGCACCTTTGCTTAACAGAGTTTATGCATTTCTATTTCGACATTTAATTTCCCAAAATATTTATACTATGTGTCATCTGAAAAAACGCGTCAACCGAAGTGGCTCCGCCCCCTTTATTTTGGACAAACAGGATTTTACTGTAATTGCACATTTAAAGGATGGACATTCATGAACTCGTATACTGATGTACATAAAACCCAAAATAGTTCAAATGCAAATTTTGAACACCCCTGGAGGTGAGTAGAGACAACAGGTAGCAGTTAATGAAATATACAGTAGATGTTCCTGTAGCCTGCTGGATTTACGTGAACATGTCTTCAGGTTTTCCAGCCTGTCAAAATAACGCACGATAAGAAAATTTAAACATTAATTATTACTAGAATGACATGTTTTGTTCCTGAAAGAATATCATCAGATTCTATCAAATCACTTTCTTAATTATGATCATCACCATCGTCATTATTTTGTAAATGTTACTGATTAAGAATAAGCGATTATTATGAAACAAGCGCAAAAACATTTAATGTTAAATTCTGTCTTCCATGCCTTTATAAATGTTGAAATATTTCCACAATGATCTTATTCCACTCCACCTCTCGCATGTTCTCTCCTCTCAGTTGTCACGTCTTGACTAAGTCACGTGATATTTATCACGCCAGACTGTTGGTATTCCGCTTGTCATGCACCAGTAATGCCATCGGTTTCGATGGAAACACAGTTATGATTTGTTTTTGTTTGTACCACGAAACTATTTCTGGGAAAATGATTTTGAATGTCTTATTTTCCATTAATGAATTGATTAAAGCAAAAGTTTAATAGGAGTGTGAAACATTGTGCTTTACTGATATGTTGACTGACATTTACACATATAAAATTAAAAATAAATAAATAGAAGTGATCTGACAGTATCTCAGATGCTCTTTCAGGAAAGAAAAGGACAGTCTGTTATTAATAAATTTTTTTCTTTTCCGTGTATGTTCTAGTATTTCTTAACTTTGAATTAGTTTCAAAAGACTTAATTTGTGAATTGTCTGCACAACCTATCATCACTATAATTCAGAAAATATCTACATAGAAGTGAAACCTACATTTAAGCAGCATTCCAACATACAATGGTGATGGATATGAAAGTTAAATACTCCAGGTTTTAATCTAAACTTAGGTGCCAGAGGAAATACAGAGAGAAAATTCAATGCATTGCTTTTCAACCCTTGCATGGCAATAACCAGAGAGAGATGAACAATTTAAGACACTGTATTATTATAATAAACATATTTCGATTCAAATTTAATTTCCACAAACTATGAACAAGAGCCAAATTGCTAGGGGCTTAATGTCGCACCGACACAGATAGGTCTTATGGCGACGATGGGATAGGAAAGGCCTAGGAGTTGGAAGGAAGCGGCCGTGGCCTTAATTAAGGTACAGCCCCAGCATTTGCCTGGTGTGAAAATGGGAAACCACGGAAAACAATATTCAGGGCTGCCGATAGTGGGATTCGAACCTACTATCTCCCGGATGCAAGCTCACAGCCGCGCGCCTCTACGCGCACGGCCAACTCGCTCGGTAGAGAGAGCCAAATTGGGCATGAAAGAAACTTTGATGAACTATTCAATACAACAAGAGCAGGCTCGGAGGAAATTTACAAAAATTAACTTTAAGATTCACAATACAGTAATTTGGAAAATCCTGAACATACTGTAGAACGTAAACTTTTTCTGCATGCTAAACTAATTAAAATCAGAACTGATACTGAAGCCCTGAAATGAACTATATTTGGAGTCAAGTCATGTCTGTATATTGTTATTGCTTCATACAGTCCTTTGACATATCTCATGGCAGTAGCATCCAGTGAAAGAAGTTTGAAAGAAAAAATAAAAAATCGCTATAGTCAAGTTTGTGAAAAGTATTTACTAGAACACTAAATAAAACGGAACTTGAGAGTTTTCACTACGAAGTACAGCCCCATACTTTTGTTATTTGAGTATTTATAACACTACATTTTTAGGAAAAGAGATACCGGTCGACGCCCTTTTAACCGGCACTGGATTAATCAGCCGTCTGATTAAACAGTCAGTTTGGTAAATATCACTTCTGGTTTCTCATGGTTGCAAGTGTGGAATATGTTGCAAAGAAAAGAAAACTCTGCTACAAAGGAGATGATGTGACTTTGCCTTCAAAAATTCATTGGAAACAAAGCAGCAAAAAACATTATCAATTATTTTAAGTAAATTCAGTTTCATGTGTTAAGTTAATTTCATTGGTATCATAGTTTTTAATAGTTTAATGACAGAATCTAATTTTCTCAAAAGTTTATTTTTGTGAATGATTGTGTTGTGAATTAGTGAACGATTGTGTTGTGAAGTCAAAAAATAAATCTACTGAACCATGAACTGGATCTAATATTTTGTGCTATGACAGAAAATCATGTTAGTTTGTATTTACTGTACTTTCATACTACTTTTTCATGTTTAAATAATTAACCTTTTCACTGCCGAGTTTTGATGACCTGTGGGCCAGGTTTTTTTTAAAGAAGAAGCATTTTGACAGATACATATTTACTGATACTATTAATGGAATGCATATTGTCCTCTTAGCCCTGCAGCCTAATATGGTGTCAGGATGAAGTGAGATTATATTTTACACCATATTTTTACGACCGGATACCCTTCCCGATGCAAACCACAGTTGAGAAGATAATGAATATGAAATTAATTACGGTGAATGGAACTGGGTAAGGAAGTGGAAGGAAATGGCCGTGGTTTATGACTAGGAACTGTCCGGACATTTGCTTGGGAGCGAAAAAAAAAATCAGGACAGCTGACGGTTGGGTTTGAACCCACTCACCTGATGAGTTCAGAGCCTGGCTTCATAGACGTAGCACATTAATACGCGCGGCTACTCTGCTCGGTGATGCTATTACTGAAATATAATATTGTTGATTCAAGAACTGGTATTATCAAAATCATTTATATTTGGGGAAAAAATAATTTATCTGAGGAAGTGGCGACAATTTCGCATGAGATTCATCATTACTACTTTGTCTCACACTTTCTTGTAGTTCAATATCGCCAATTAGATATTCTCCATCTTCATTATCAAAATATAGCTCTCCAGAATCACTATTTATGAGGAAACATTCAATTTCTTCGTCAACATGGGATGAATGTATACTTCAAGACGCCATGATTGCTACACGTTAGTGAGAAAGATGTTCCACTCCAACGAAGTTGAAATAACACCAGTCGCTTTCAAAACACGCAAAATGGAGTGGTATATCTGCAGTACAGAACTTCATTAAGCATTTCCAAGGAATCTCACAGCATGACACTATATCGCGTTCATTTGTGAGATCAGTGAAGTACACACTGCACCAAAACATATATATACAGGTTTGGCGGCCGTGGCACGGCGTTCAATAACGTATATATACGGGTTTGGCAGTAAATGGGTTATTAATACTTTAAATTACTGTAACTTAAACTTTATAAGCCTAACACGTTCCAAAATATTTGTATTATAGTATTATAAATTGCTGAATAGGCCCTTTATTTTACTATTGCCCGTTTATCCGTCCGTCTCACTATCTGACCAAGGGCCGGTCCCAAGCAAGCCGGTTTAGAATGCATCCACTGTAGTAATATGTGTTTGAGTGACTTTCTCAAAGAAGTTATTTTATTCATTGGCTACTGATATGTTCCTTGAGATTCTTCACAGGATTATTTTATGTTTACACATATTAACAAAGTACACAACATTTGTACACACTTTCAACAGAAGTGGCCACCCACTTTATTCCAAGTAGATGATCCAAGCAACCTTCTTGCCTGGGAAAACCATCAGACAGATGTACTGCCGGCTGATGCTTTCATTTTATTCTCATTTAACAGAAAGGATGGAGAGGTATTACAAATAAGTTTATTAAGAATTCCAATATTTACATTCCAACTGCAATTTAAAATCAGACCTCCACTTTTAATGATTAAATGATTGAATATACGTATAAAACCAACAGTAAGAAAAGCTTCACATGATACCAACCTGTGTGTATGGCCATCTAACACGAAATCTCTGTACGCATCATTAAAAGCACAAAGTACAGTCTCTCTGTCATCAAACGAAACTCTTCTTGAACCACTCTGAAAAAGGATTTCTCTAGGATCATCCCACGCTAGCATCACTATAGCAACATCTCCATAATAACGAATTTCACGTGGAGTGCGATCAATCTTAATTGTCCTCATTGTATCTTGAGATATCATTTCTAGGAGCATTGGATCTGCAGGGGGCAATTCTGCATTTGATGATGTATGTTGTTCCTCAGATACCTGAGGCTGCGAGTGTGGACGATGAGGCTGTGGTGGAGGTTGCTGATGTAATGGAGGAGGAGGCTGTTGATGAGGAGGCTGTTGATGAGGTGGGGGCGGAGGCTGTGGTGGACCAGGAAACCTCATGCCAAACCGGTCATACCTGAAAGATATTGAACCACTTATTAATCACAAACAGGTGACTTTCTAAATATTAAATTAAAACATATGGAATGCATTAAAGTACTTTTCTGGATACAAAGAAGAGACATACAGTATTACATTTGAAACTTTCTTAAAAAATATATATTTTAAATTAAATTATTAGTACAGCCAGTGAAAACTTTCACCCAATTCAATAATTTACAAGGAAAGTGAATCAATTATTGACACGATGAGATAGCAAAAGATTGCATATTTTTGGACACACATACAATTTGCCTAATTTTAGACTCCTAAAACAGCTTTTTGATTTATTTTGGAATAGTAAAACGAAAAACAATTGGTTTAAAGAGACAAATGGATTTGGATGAAGTGAAAAATACTACAGAGCAAATTGAAAACAGAGAAGAGAAGAAGATTCTAAACCACAGGTATACAGGGTCTTTTTTATGGCTTGCTCCGTGTGTCAGGAGAACACGCACGGAAGGCGATAGCGCGGCCGGGTGACTCATTTGCAGGGAGATATATTGCTTCATGACCGGCTAAGATGATCTAATGCAGTATGGTAGCGATAACCATTGCTTCACACACAGCAATAGTTCAGTTCATCCGCGGCATTGGTAGCGTGTTCAATGTGTTCGCTTTAAAACAGCATAGTTTCTGTAGGAATACTAATCATGTGTTTAACGAGTGATGTATACAGTAGAACAGTGTGTATTCATTGTGTTGTGCTATGTGAAGCATTCTTCTTATACAGAATGCCGCTTTCGATTCATTCGCAAATTTCCTGGAATCCTCCCTCCTCATAGGAGCACGGTACGTAAATTAGTAAAGAAGTTCTGGACCAGTGAGTCCATTCTTAACAAAAAAAATCACGCAGGAGACGAACCGTTTTAACAGAGGAAAAGCTTGACGAAATTGGAGCTCTCTTGGAAAGAACTCTAACAAAATCCCTGTCGCGTCTTGCCGTACAAACAAATGTGTCTATCTTCTGCCCACAAAGCAACAAAACTGTTAAAAGCAAAACCGTACAAACCCACCCCTGCCCAATATTTAAGAGGACCTGACAGTTTCGCTAGGGTTCGGTATTGTAACTGGTTGCTTCAGTCAGTTCACGATGGGTATGTTGACCCAGAACTTTTATTTTATAGTGATGAAGCATGGCTACACTTAAGTGGCTATGTAAATAGTCAAAACAATCGCTACTGGTGTGCGGAAAATCCCTACCAGCTGCACGTCCGTCCACTTCATGATGTAAAAATAGTAGTTTGGTGCGCAATAAGTGCTTGCAGAATTATAGGACCTATAATTTTCCCTGCGAAGCAATAAATGCTGATCGATATTTAGACCTCATTCTCAGACCATTCTTTCAAGAGATGACGGAAGAAGAAAGGAGTAATGGTTACTTTATGCAAGATAATGCGACAGCACACACTGCTAATCAGTCTATGAAGGTAATACGGGAAGTTTTTGAAGATCGTGTGGTTAATTATCCCCCTAGATCTCCTGATTTAAATCCCTGTGATTATTACCTGTGGGGGATGCTGAAGGGAAAAGTGTATGTGAACAATCCTCACACAAGAGAAGAACTACAAGAGAACATTACACATGTTATTTCGAACATCACACGAGCTGAGATCTGTCGAGTGTCTGCAAACCTATTTACAAGGTGTCAGGCATGTTTGACAGTTGAAGGACAACATTTTCCCAACATCAAATGTAATGACAGGTAGGTTTTAGACTAATAGTTTCACTAGAAATGGATTTCTGTAAGTGTGAATTGCTGTGAGTAGTGGGGAGGAAAAGCTCTAGCGACTGGTCGAATTATTGTATTGTAGATAATCATTTTTGCATTCCTTGTTAAAAACTTGGAGCCTAATGTAGGGCTCATAAGGTAAAATGCCTTTTTTGCATTCTTAACTCTAGCTTGGTTCTCCTTGCCTTCGGTTTTGCTCATCAATTAATACACCAAGGAATTTAAACTCCTCTACTCTTTTAAATATATATTTCCCATCTTCAAAGGCAATCTGTCAACCTCCTCATAATTTGGTCTCTGTACAACCATGTAATGTGTCTATCATTTACCCGTAAGCCAACTTATGCTGCCATTTCCTCTAGTTCCACAAATAACTGCCTAATTTCTAATTAATTGCGGCCAATAAGAACAATATCATCCGCTTATGCAAGGACTTTTATGTTGTCTCCCCAATATGATGCCAGCAGGTACAAGAAGCGAATTTCCTGATAATCTTCTCCAGTGCAATGTTGAATAAAAGAGGAGATAGTGCATCCCCCTTGTCTCAGACCAGTTTTCTTCTGGAAGGAACTTCATTTTCTACCCTTGAGCAAAACACAACTAACATTACCATTCATACACAGTTTGCACATGTTAATTAATTTTATAGGAAAGCCAAATTCGATCATGATGTTCCACAGCCCTTCTCTATGGATTGAATCATATGCCTTCAAGAAATCTATAAAGAAATAATGAACAGACTCCTTGTGTTCCCACACCTTGTCATTAATATTCTTAATTGCAAATATGTTGTCTGTAGTGGATCTGTTACTACAAAAACCATTCTGATAGTCCCCAATAACATTTTCAGCAAATGGTTTTAAACGCTGTAAAAGAATAACAGACAAAATTTTGTAGGCCTTATTTACAAGAGATATGCCACGACAATTTTGAAGGTCTTCCTTATCCCTTCCTTTATGAATGGGGACAATAAGTGATTCCTGCCATTCTTTTGGAATAACTTCATTGTGCCATATCCTTAGAATTATCTTTATATACAGTATGTACTTATGTAATCTTTCTCCACCATATTTAATAAGCTCAGTGGGAATGTTGTCACTTTTTGTTTATTGTTTTTTAAATGTAAAATACTATGTAATACCTCTTGGTATGATGGCTATGGTATTTGTTCTTCAGATGGGGAACTAGATGGTTTACCAATACAGGTTTCTGGATAATCACAATTCAGCAAGGAATTGAAGTATTGCTTATAGTAATTTAATAATTTGTGCTGATCAGCAATTAAATTTCCAGACTTATTTCTCATAATACTCGATCTTGGTTTAAATAAATTTTTAACTGTTGACAGTTCCATACATCTTGCGGATGTTCTGTCGTCATCTTGGATTGATTCTATTTGTTGCCTCTGGTAGATTTTTTTCTTTCTACAAATTAATTTACTACATTCTTTCTGCTCTTCTCTGTATAGTTCCTCAACATCTACATTCTTGTTAGACTGCAGCCACTTATTATGCCATATTGCCACTTCATTAACTGCATCTTGACATGCCTCATCGAACCATTTCTTTTTCTTACTAACACCTTTTGGTATCACTTTCATTGCTACTGTTGTGATGATTTCTTTCGCATTATTTCACATTCGTTCACAAACTTAGTCATTTGTTTCATCAATGTCTTTTGTAGGATCTTCTCCCAGAATATCAAATCTGTTCGTAATTTCCACATTATACTGTAATCTTTCATCCTCCTGCTTCAGTTTCTCAGTGTCAACTTTGCATCTTTCCCCAGTCTGTGACTTACAAGAGGTTTTCAATTTAATTTTAAGCAATTATCATATTGTGATCAGATCCTATCTCAGCTCCTCTGTAAGCCCTGATATCAGTTATGGAGTTCTATGCCTGTTATCAAATAGTACATGATCTATCTGATTGGCAGTCTTACCGTCACACGAATACCATGTTTCCTTATGTATTTGTTTATGTGGGAAAGTGGTACTGTGCACATTCATGTTTGTGGATGTAGTGAAATTGATTAGTCTAATGGCAATAACATTGCTTTTGTCAGGCAGACTTTCCCTTCCTATTGTGAACACACAAATTTTCTTCCTTTCCAACTTTTGCATTGAAATCACCCAAAATAATTTTGATGTCATATCTGGGAAATTTATTCCACAGTTCAAACAAATCCTCATAAAAGGAATCTTTAACGTGATCATCCTTGTTGTTTGTGGGGGTATGGCAGTTCACCAGTGACGTGTTAAACCATTTAGAATTTACCCTCAAATAGCTTAGTCTTTCATTCACATGTTCAGAGGACAGCACTGACGAAACTAGTGAATTTTGGACACAAAATGTAGTACCAAATTCTTGGGGTCCAGTTTCTTTACCACTCATAAAATAATTGATACTTCTCCATGTTCTGTATACCATTACCTAATAATCTAGTCTCTTGGATTGCAGCAATTCCCACTCTATACTTCTCCAGCTGTTGACTGAGGATTTTGAAGGATCCAGTTTTATACAGGGTTCTTACATTCCAAGTTCCTATTCGTAAAGTCGGTCTCCATTGCAGGGTCGTCATATTTTGATATCCATTCTTATTCATCCGAGGCAAATGTGAGATATTCGTAACAACCTTTTATTTATACAATAGAGCTGTTAACCCTATATGACACCCCCAACCTGGAGGGCCAGAGACTTTTCTGTCATGGTTGCCATACCTTAGCCGAGTAGTCCCAGTTTTAAGGCGCCAGGTGATCGCCCTCACCCCTTCTATTAGAATAGGATTAGCTGGTTATAATGTATAGCAGGTCAGCCAAATATTTCTTGAGTTTTAGCAGGTACACTTACTTGACATGGGTGCAAACCCCCTCCCCCCAGTTTCTCAAACCAGACAATGCTTGGGATACCCATTCAGGTCTTTAATTCTTTCGCTGTGGAAGTCGACTTACTTCTCTATAGCATTCGCTATTCAATTTTGAATTTGATTACTCCGTCTAATGATGTACTGAATTAGGAGGATACACTCATTTTTTCACCTTTGTTAAGTGAAAACCGTCAATACGGAATGATTCTAATATCTTGTAATGGGATACACCTCAACATATGGCAGAGTGAATAACTGATTTCAGAGATTAGTTTATATTTTCTCGTGTCAGGTTAAATTTTGGAAAGGTTATTACCATGTAAATTTATAGTGAGAAGGTTATCTCTTTTCTACTGGCGTTTAATATAAGTTTTCATGGTACACAAGCGGTATACATAGGTTAGCTGACGCCATTTGAATAAGAAAACCGAAGTGTTTGCCACAAAATACGACCTTTGGTATAGTTTTCTCACTATGAGCACTTGTAAGCTCTCTCATCGACATTCGAAGGTGATGAGACTCATAACATGTAATTCGAAGGCGATGTCGGAGTCGATTAGTAATACCCGTCGACTGCTGTTCCGTACAAAAAGAAAGAACATGTTTTCGTAAGAAATACGTAAATAACGTGGTCGATAGCAGTTATGATCTTGTTAGAAATAAAGGCTAAGTAAACGCTATTTTTTTGCTAATTGCTTTACGTCGCATCGACACAGATAGGTCTTATGGCGACGATTGGAGAGCAAAGGGCTAGGAGTGGGAAGGAAGCGGCTGTGGCCTTAATTAAGGTACAGCCCCAGCATTTGCCTGGTGTGAAAGTGGGGAACCACAGAAAACCATCTTCAGGGCTAAGTAAACGATCGCTTAATCTTTATACTCTATACTGAAATTGTATGAATGCAATACATCTCAAGATATGGTAGAGAACCCCACTGATTTCAGAGGCTAGTCAATATTTTCTCACGTCTGGTTAAATTTCGGAGAGACTATTCCCATGCAAATTTATAGTGAGATGTTATCAATTCTCTACTGGCACTTGGAATATGTTTTCATGATACATATAGTATGGTCAAGTTAAGTTAGGTGACGTTGTCTGAATAAGAAAACAAACATTTGCCACAAAATGTCAATGATAATCGAACCGTATCCTTTTCTCGCTATGTACACTTGCGAGCTCTCTCGTTGAGATTCAAAAGCGATGTTGGAGTAGACTAGTAATACCCGTTGACAGCTGTTCTCTAAAAGGAAAATTCAAAATGTAAAGAGGATAACAAGTTTTCGTAATAAATGCGTAAAACGCGTGGCTGATAGCAGTTGTTAATTCGTTAGAAATAAAGGCTGAAGCAAACGATCACTTAATTTTAATGTCATATGCTGAAATTAAGTAAAAATGCAATTCATCTCAAGATGTGACAGAGTACATCACTGATTTCAGAGGATAGTTTATATTTTCTTGCATCTAGTTAAATTTTTGGAATACTCCCATGTAAATATGTAGCAAGGTGGTCATAATTTCACTACGTGCGCTTGAAATGTTTTCATGATGCATATACGGTTAGGTTAGGCAACCCTGTTTGAAGAAGAAAACTGAAACGTTTGCCACAGAGGCCTCTGGAGTGATACTGTAATTTTTTCAGAATGAAATTCCTAGTATTGGATTTCGAAAAATAACAATCGAGTAAACCATAGTGTGGATATAATCCGCGAAAATGCAAGTTCTGAACCAACTGATTGTTGTTTCATATCAATTTTAACACATTCACTTCTGTAGACGCCTTAAGACGTTTACAAGCAGCCTATGTGTGGGACCGTGTCCCAGTTAAGGCGTTTAAGATCGCGTGATGTAAACGCTGTTTTGTATTTAGCGCTAAATTTGTACAAAGTCTTAGTTCGTGTTGAAAACCATAGATGGCATATAAATGAATAGTCCCTCACCCTGACTACCTGAACAGAGGGTACGTTCCAAAGCTTTCTTCCTTTTCTTTGAGTAAACACGGACCTGAGCCAGTCGTGGCATTCTTGTGAGGGTGTGTAGTGAAGTGAGTTATTGCGTCATGATAACATGACGGGTAATAATCTTGACCCTAGTGGCCGGTATTGGATCCGTATTGACTTAACCACCTGCGTGCCACGCGCCGATCAGATCGGCTTTTGCTCCTCACGCGAAAAGTGCCAGAGCCGACTGGATCGGCGCGATGATTTCCTAGTGTTTAACGGCTTCTGCTAACAGATGCCTCTGGGTGTTTTATTCCGTTAGAAAGCTGAGGTTTCAAGCTTTCACGAGAGTGGCATAGTTTTGGCCTTGGAGATCTTTGACACGAACGGAGGGAGTTAATAATCTGTGATGTTCACAGGCTCTGAGTTGTTGACAACATGGCGAGCTCTAGTAGAGATAGTTTGGTTGCCGGCGTGGATGACGATAAGCTAATAGCATATTTAGAGGAAAATGATATAATAGCAGATGAATTAGAATCGGAAAGTGATTTTGATAGTGACGCGATACCAGGAACACCGCCATTATCACTAGTACCGAAAAGGAAGTGCTATTCTGGCCCCAGTACATCGGGTGTTCAGGTTAGTAAGTACTCAATTGCAGTCCGTGGAACCAATTAAAAATTCACTACCAGTTCTGAGTGATTCAGAAAGCGACAATAATGATGGAGCTATGGATGATGCGAGTGATAATGACAATAATAATGAAAGCAATGTGAATGCTAATGTTTGTTTCCGAGAAATTTTTCCGAACCAGTTCGGTAGGCCTACCACTCCCGTCATTTACATGGAACTCGCTGGGCCTAAATATGTGCCTCCACATAATGCCCCTCTAATAGATTATTTTCAGTTCTTCACTAATTCATTGATAAATTTGATGGCAAATGAAACAAATACGTATGCCCAACAATTCATCTCAATATATGCGTTTTCACCACAATCAAGGGTTAAAGTTTGGCGGGCCACTTCTCTATTGGAAATGAAAGCATTTCTGATTGTAAATTTTTAAGGGTGTATATTGTTGAAATATGATCATTGTTTTCACTAATAATTATTGTGTACTCCAAAAGGGTTATGCATTAAATTATTGTTCAATGCCAGGTACGATTGACAGTGGAACAAAAATTTCAGTGAGGAAAATGGTGAGTGCAGATTTTTTAAAAATACGTTTTGGGGTGGTTGTAGGTAAATTAATTAAATTTTTAATTACGCTGTTTTGTTTAGAATTGTATGTGTATTTTACCTATGTTCTTGGATTTAGGTAATGTTACAAACTGTATTTCCAAAATTAGACTAGAACTTAAAAATAAAAATGAAAATTAACAATTGTTAAATTGTTGCCAATTTAAAAATACATTGGAGATGTTTTTCAAATTTATAAGCATTTCTTGGTAAAGTCAGAAGTATATTTTATATAATACTGCAAAAATAATGCATATATTTAACAAAAACAATTTTTAATTAATATTTATCTGAAAGTCTGCAGAACCACTAAAAATAGCTTGGCATTCTTAGCCAGAATTTCAGAAAATGGCTTGGCACTAAGAGGGTTAATAACAGCAAATATGTTGTCAATACTATTTATTATTTACCTTTCACCTTAACATCTAGTACATGTTTCGAGAATATTTATGCATTCTTTCTCAGCTAGTGGATTAAAATTCAGTATACAATAAGACCTGATAAAATAGCGGGGCCATATTAAAAATTCACAACTATGACCGTTACCATCCAAATTTTTTAAATGTTACACTGTAATGGTACGCACGGTTCCAACACTTTACGTAAGTAAAACGACATACGATTCACTATTACACTTTCTATCCACAACATTATCACACTATTATTTCTATTTCCAGACACTCCACCTTGTTTTTTACAACATATAAGCTTCCAGGACAAATCAACGTGCACCAAGACGCATAACTTTCAACATATTTGACTAATGCCACCAACTATAAACATCGCGACTACGGAAGAAAACATGCTCCATTAACATTTCTAATAACTCCAACATCTGTAGCTGCCAATAATATCTCCAGATAAATAAATAGCATTACCTGATCTGCAGCGGATCATTATAATACCAATTGTCTTTACATATAATATTTTTTACGGATCCATTTTGTTGGAACACTATATATACAAACCTCATTTATTCCAAATCAGTGTACATGTTGTACCGCACATAAACAACATCAATGTAATATATTTTTAACTAGACATGTGTGGCATACATACCACTGTTTTTGACTATATGCCCATTTTAACAACATTTTAATGTCTACATTAGCAAATATTTTTATTCAAATTTTAACTTCATACTAAGTTTCAATCAGAAGTAATGGGCCTTACAAACTGAATTTAGCTTCTAGGATGTATGCAAGTAAGGTGTTGCATTGATACCTCAATCAGAAATGTTCAAGCCAGTGTTCTGTACTTTCATGTGACTAATCAATAGCCAATTGTGTATATAGTTGAACTTGCCACTGTTGAGTTACACAAACATATGTGTGTTCCATATTATATAACCTAAAAATTGGATGGTAGTAGCAGTAAGGTGATATGTGTCTTCATGAACGATGCACACTAGTCATGCATTAGACATACCAACATTAATGATCAGTCTAAATTAGTCTAAACTTTTACCACTATATGTGATGTTTTTATGAACAATACAATTTTTAATGCATGTCAACTGAGGATGACCCCCTAGGGGTCGAAACTAGTCTTGACTATTTGACTATATTTACCTGCTTAATGTGAAATAAATTTGTATTGATAAGGTGGAGATTTGTATATATATTGTTTTTCTGTAAAGTAATATCCATCAATACGGAAATGAAACTTATAAATAACATGTACTAGATGTTAAGGTGAAAGGTAAATAATAAATAGTATTGACTAGGCGGACCATCTACCAACATATTTGCTAACATGACGAGTTACAAAAACAGTATACGAAGTGGGGAAATTGAAAACATACAACTGAATTATGATTCTGGTGATGAATTCATCCCTGATTTCAGTGATAGGGAAAGCAATTCCAATGATGATATACCAAACTCTGGGCAAAGTGAAATTCAGCACATTCAAATAATCGATACGCATCCGTCTTATTGCTCGCCTGCAATCAAGTTCACTGGCCGGGTAGGATTAAATGTTGACATCGAAAATAGCAACGAAATTATATCCTTCGTCATTTTACTTGTAAATGACGATTTCCTTGAATATGTATGCCA
Source organism: Anabrus simplex (assembly GCF_040414725.1). Classification (NCBI taxonomy): domain Eukaryota; kingdom Metazoa; phylum Arthropoda; class Insecta; order Orthoptera; family Tettigoniidae; genus Anabrus; species Anabrus simplex. The sequence goes on along the minus strand of NC_090267.1, from coordinate 148,540,837 downwards.
TCAGACAAACCTTTACGTGGAACAAGTTATTAATGCAGCACCGCGTCCATTCACTAAATATTCTATTTTTTTCATACGTGGAAACCTGTCTACGTAAATGAGATGAAAATGTTTTTAGGACTAATGTTTGTAACGGAAATAATTCAAAAACCAGATCTAAAAATGTACTGGACAGAGGACACTATTTTCGGCTCGCCGATTTTTTCGAAAACCATGGCACGAACCCGGTTTAAAAACATATCGTCATTCTTGCACTTCAACAGCAGTCATTAGGAAGGGAATCCTGATAGGCTATACAAAATTGGGCCAATTCTCGAAAGGCTCGGCGACCAGTTTTTGTACAGTAATATTTAATGTAAAATACTGCACTATAGAGATGAGGGGATTTAAAAAGGCTGGGCTGGAGGTTTAAATCACCTGCTGAGGAGCTAGTAGTCAACATGTTAATGTGTATGGGCTTCCCCCAACTTCTACGAAAAATCGAATATAACGCCAATCCGTTATAACGAGTAAATTTTTCACTGTTATGAATTCTCACTATAACAGACTTCTACTGTACAGCATATCATAAGTTATGATTTTCATTTCCGTGTTGACGTATATCTTATATAATAGGAATTAACTGAGGGATGTTCCAACATTCAAAACAATATGTAATACATAATACTTATTAAGTGAAAACCGGTTTCAATTCCCTTGGAATCATCATCAGTTCATAGTAAATAAATAAAAGGATCTTAACAACAATACTGTACATGTCAATTGTTTGCCAATGATGTGTGTGTGTGTGTGTGTGAGAGAGAGAGAGAGAGAGAGAGAGAGAGAGAGAGAGAGAGATGAAAGTATGCACCATGATGTCAAATGAAAGATATTACAAGCTATTTTAAAACTATATATCTGAGGAATGAATTTCAATCACAAAATTTGTAACATGTTCAGAAAGAATTCATCATACCTATTCTCTGAATCGCCTTCAAATGGTGGTCGACTAGAAAACTGAGGAACTGGCCTCCATCGACCAATGCTTCCCATGCTATTAGGACCAGGCGCATAATCCTGACTAGGTGCTGGCTGACGATGAAATGGGCCTTGATGCAACAGACGTATTGGTGGAGGTATTGGACCAGGTGGCAAAGGTCCTCCAGGTCCTGGAGCTCCTCGTAACCAAGTGTGAGGAGGCTGCTCCCACATGACAGGCCTTGGATGGCGAGAACCAAGTTCATTCCACTGAGGGACTGGACCAGGTGGAAGACTGCTGCTACTAGAACTTGGGGGCTCTGGTGAAGGTGCAGTTGTTGGAGCATTCCGAACATTGAGTACAGGAAAGCGCTCGTCTATATCTCCAAACCTTGCACCTGCTGGTGAGTTACCTTAAAGGGATATAAAAGACTCAAGGATTATTGGCAATCTAAACTCTTCAGACTAAAGTAGACGACAGTCCACTTACAAATTATCAATAATTTATAATAATGTGAAATTTTTTTTCCCCCCACTTTTCTGCAAATAACTTCTTCATGAACTTTCACAAATTAAGTTTCTGATCTCCATTATAAAACAGTAATAAGCATTCCATTAAGCTTAAACAATACAGGAAACAGTAATTCCATTGTGTTTTTCTACTCTAAGGAATAACTTTAGGTAGCATGTTACATATAATTAAATAAAACTTCTGGAAGATTTATATATATATATTTAGCACTTGAGGAGCAACTGAACACAATCATTTTAGTGCTCACTGCATCAAATTCCATACAAATAAATATAAACCATATAAACACTCACCTTGGCTCCCCTCATCCTGACTTCTGGGAGAAGCTTTACCAACTTCTCCTCTCCTGCTCTGAACACGTTCCCAACTAGCCTTGTTTTCCATTTCATCTCGACGCTGGGCTTCACGTAGTTTATGAATCTCATTCAATTGGATCACCTGAACCAAATTAAGTAGTAATTGAGTATCATGAATTTGAATTTGTTTACACAATACGAAACTATCACATCAGCAACAAAACTAACCTGGTGCAACAATGTATTATATTGAGCCCATGTCATGGATCCATTCCTAAGCTGTTCTTCAGCTTGAGCTATGATAACATTCATACTGAGATCCATATGTTCTCCACCTTCAGCATCCATGAGCTGAGGTCTCATGTCTGTGTCTTCATTGAAAGGTGATGTGGCAGGGTTTGTAACAGAAAGGGAATTTCTTCGTTCACCGGGGTCATCTAGGGAGGTAAAAATTTTAACTTTGCTCATAAAAAAAGATATAAAATTAGTACAAAGAGAGAAGCAGTATTATTACTATAATAGAAACAGAATGAAGTTTTAAAGCAACATTTGCAAAAAACACTAGGTTTTAAAGTTGTGCTCTTTTATAAAAAAATTTTTGTTGCACTAGCACAGATAGGTCTTAGGATGACAATGGGATAGAAAAGGGCTAGGAGTGGGAAGGAAACAACTGTGGCTTTAATTAAGGTACAGCCCCAGCATTTGCCGAGAGTGAAAATGGGAAACTATCTTCAGGGCTGCTGACTGTGCGGTTCAAATCCGCTATCTCCCGAATGCAAGTTCACAGCTATGCAACTCTAATCATATGGCAAACTCGCTCAGTTCGCAGTTGAGAATTCAAATTCTGGTACAGTTTCAGACATTCTCTCCCTCGTAAATGAAAAGATTTTCTTATAAGAGATCACTTCCCTTTGTTGGAATAGCATAGTAATTTTATTACTTTTACCTTACGTAAAGAGAGAGATACCTATGACCTGATGTGGAAACTAGGATTAACATTTAACTTGTTGCCTAGAAATATGATTTTAAAAATAATACATTTAAATTCATGAGGATAATGAATGAGTTTAAAAGCAATGCAAAAAAACTCATTTCCTGCTTTTACTGAAAGTCTTACAGGATGAAATGAAGTGTGTTACTTACATTAAATTGATAACAGAGGACACTTTACTGAGCAAATTACCTTTATAGTTTCCTTATATCATTAGCTGTAGTGAAGAAATGTACAGAACAAATTTTGTTAGAGGATGGTTATATGTAGGTTATTGGTTTGGCACACCGTCCCTTACCTGGCGAGGGGTAGAGTTGATACACAAATAGTATACACTGGTATAACTGTCAGTGAAGGTAAGAACACTGAGAGAAATACAAGCCTCCTGTTGAATAAAAAAATGTAATATACTGTTTATAACAGGGAAGTGGGAAAGATCAAGGCCAAGTCCATGATGACTTTGCTGAAAACATTTCCTTTATAGAGAAGGCATCTAAGTAACCAGACCTTTTTCATATGCCTTCGAAGAATCTAGGCAACTCCAATCTATGTTCACGAAAGAGAAAGTGCATGATAACAATGTGTAATGAAGTCAAAGTAAGAAATCATTGTTTGTATAAATATTTTTTTTTTAAAAAGGCAGCAGGATTGCTTTTTTGGAGGATGTTTGTAACTGAATAGAACAGTTTGGGAGCAGCTGTCATACACTGATCAGCAATTGAATTAAACATACTTGGTTAAGAGAGTATTTGTTAAAATTGCTGCAGAAATTACAAGCTCTGATGAGGTTCAGATTTTCAAAAACTTTTCCTTGTTACAAAACAGAATTACCGAGTAGCGCAGATTAAAGAGGAAGGACAATTTTATTTATGCCTGTGAGAGATATATGGAACAGAGGCTTCATTGTTCTTAATTTCTCTTCAAAATACTTCAATCAGAGTAGGATATAACTGCAGTACCATAGTTCATAGCCCCTCAGAAATGTATAGTTCTGTCCAAAAACTAGTGTGTGAAGCAACGAATGGAGGTCTTTCCATGACAATGAAACAACTGATTGTGGCTAAGCTGCTGGTCAAGAAAGAAGGTTACATCACATTCACAGTTTCATTCATCAGAAAGTGTTCTGATCAAAAACTAGAACAGTGGATCATATTCTGAAATCTATCAAGAAAATGGGAGTTGTTACAGTTCTGAAGAACTGAATCAACTCACTGTTCTTCTTGACTTAAGGTCATAAAATGTGAATTTGTGTTATGCAGAAGTTACCTGACTTTCTCATTTTCATGTTTTGAATGACTGAATGTTTTGAATAATTTTAGGAAGTAGAAGATGAATCAATCAGTGAACTTCGTAACAAACATTCAGGATACAGCTTTTATTGTAGACATTACACAATATTTCAATAAGTTAAATTTGAAGGAACAAAGGAGGATTAGATTGTAATTTCAAAACATGACCTTAGTAGGGCTTGTAATTCAAAGCTTTGGGAAGGCCCAATGAACAGTGGCAACTTCATTCATTTTCCAATCTACAGGGATTACTGAAAGTCCCATAGCAATTCCAATGTTACTCAATATACTTCTGATGAAAAGGAAAATAATGGGTTTGAATTTCGTCTGTCTCCTTGGCTGAATGATCAACATAGTGGCCTTCGGTTCAGAAAGCGCTGGGTTTGATTCCCGGCCAGACCAGATATTTTAACTATGGTTAATTCCTCCAGCTTAGGAACAGAATAAGTGTTCCTCTTAATACACTTCTCCTGATCTATATACAGTCAGCATCTGTAGCATAACAGTTAGGGCCTCGGAGGCCCAGGTTCGATTCTCGATACTGCAGGAGATTTAAGAACGGCAGGAAGGCTGGTACGTAGTTAAAATGGTACTTGCAGGTCGCCATCATCGGAGTCATGCCTGTGCTTACAAAGAGCTGCACCACCTTGAGATGAGAACAAGAGTTCACTTGTACACTTCTGTAGCATAACAGTGAGTGCCATTAACGCCTGTCCACGATGGTCCGGGTTTGATCCCTGGTACTGCCACAAATTTAAGATTGGCAGGAGGGCTGCTATGTGATTAACCCTCGACAGGGCACACATGGTCTTAAGGAGTGTTCAGGAGTGCATTCAAAGGTACCGAAGGGGAGGAAACAGAGTTATTTTCAGACAGCTGACCTTGGTACATGGCCGGCTGGCCATTTAGACAGTGTGCGCTTCCTCACATTATAGTAACCCTGTCAGTTGCACTGTGCGCACCACCTCACAGTATGAAAATGGATTCTCTTTAGTAACACCACTGTTTATTTAAGACTAGATTTAAATGATTTATTGCAGTGGACCACTGAAGAGAAGAGCAAAGAAGTCAAAAAAATCTCTAGCAGTGTAGATATCTGGTTTAGTCACTTTCCAAGGAAAATGAACACAATCCCTGGAGTAAAATTAGTGGAGTTCACTCTGCTGTGGACACTTGTCAGTGGGAAGTAGGTGCTATAAAGGGAATAATGAGTCTGATATTGAATTAAATTCTCCTTTAGATTCAGATATGATCCTGAACAATTAGGTGATGAGGAAGGTCTGGTTACAGGAACTGCTGATTTACCACTTAATCTTAAAAACACCAGTAAGGATGGTCAAACACATTAAAACATACATGATCCTCCCTGAACATGATGAACCAGTTGTTATGATCTGATAAGCTGAAAGCTTGGAAAGTTATGTAGGATATGCTAGAAAAATTTATGATTTAAAATAATTTATAAAGTGCAGCCTAATTATTCCCATGATCGTGATGCACTAAATATGAATACAACAGAAATAAAAGCAGTATATGGCAGGACTTCTGACAGCATCTCAAGTCAACTCAAAGGATGTTTGGTGTACTAATAATTTCTTATGATTACACCAGTCTGTGAAAAAATATGGGGACATGATCAAATTGCAACGAATATACAAAAAAGTAACATGGTCATTACTAGACTGTATGAATCTCACTACAAGAACACAATTGTTTACTGCACTTTGATGTGAATGAACACCGTGTTGATTTGCGTTTGTGTTCCTCAGTAGTGTTATCTCGCACTAGACACCAACAGTAATCTGACATCATGGAGACGTTCCATCGCCTCTAATACCTTCGTTCCATTTCCTTTAGATCCTGATGGAATCAAAACCCAAAAACCCCATGGCACTACAGCCCTTGAAGGGCCTTGGCCAACCAAGCGGCCGCTGCTCAGCCCGAAGGCCTGCAGATTACGAGGTGTCGTGTGGTCAGCATGATGAATCCTCTCGGCCGTTACTCTTGGCTTTCTAGACCAGGGCTGCTATCTCACCATCAGATAGCCCCTCAATTCTTATCATGTAGGCTGAGTGGACATCAAACCAGCCCTCAGGTCCAGGTAAAAATCCCTGACCTGGCTGGGAATCGAACCCGGGGCCTCTGGGTAAGAGGCAGGCACGCTACCCCTACACCACGGGGCCGGCTCCTCATGGAACCCCTCGCCATGTTCCTCACTGAATGCTCTTAAATTTGCAGGAAAATAATCCAGATGACTGTGCAGGAAATGAATTTGGGAGCCATCAAAAACACCTTCCTTTATGTTGGCATCCAACAGTCCTGGAAATTTCTGTACCAAAAGCAGGGACTACCTCTACACAAACTCTTCACATACTGCTTCATAATTCCCAATTTAATATGTAAAGGGGGCAATAACACACTTTGAGGATCAATTAATAGACAATTTACAATGTTTTATTCTCCAGACATGAACTATTCCCTCTAGGGCCACTCGGACACTAACCAGTGATGACCCCTGTCCCGAGAATCCCACTCACACAGAAAAAGGGAACTTTGTATATTCTCCTTGCTGCCCCAACATGATACCACACACTTTTAAATCACAGCACAGTAACCATCTGTGTTCATTGTAGTTCAGTTTCTGCAACACCACAGATAAATTGTAATAGTTTTGAAGAAGAGATGTTGAATGGGCAACTGGCACTGAAGCAAGTTTATTTCCATTGTGCAGAAGAACACCTTTGAGACTTCTTTTACTGGTATCAATAAATAGATGCCAGTCCTTTGCTCAGTAAATAGTTCCAAGACGATGAATCAAGCCAGGAAAATGAAATGGCGTATGGCTTTTAGTGCCGGGAGTGTCCGAGGACAAGTTTGGCTCGCCAGATGCAGGTTTTTTTATGTGACTCCCGTAGGCGACCTGTGCGTCGTGATAAGGATGAAATGATGATGAAAACGACACATACACCCAGGCCCTGTGCCAGTGAAATTAACCAATTATGGTTAAAATTCCCGACCCTGCCAGGAATCAAACTCAGGACTCCTGTGACCAAAGGCCAGCACGCTAACCATTTAGTCATGGAGCAGGAAATCAAGCCAGGGATATCACAGCAAATCACAAGTTCGTCTTTGTGAACAAAAAACTGTTGGAATTCTTCCTCCCAATTTCTGTAATAATATGAATTTGTCTCGGGAAGTAAAACATTTCTCTTTTAATCTTGATCCTAAAAGTTCACTCTTTGCTTTAGTGAGGCCTAGGTTACACACCAAATCATTTAAGTTACACAGATTATAAAGATATGGAGTTTTATCCTCAACATCCAGTACAAAGGTACCATCACCACCATCCATTGCACTTGAAGATGATGAAGACACACTCTCTGGTAACTGTATTTGTGGTTTTGGGACAGGAATATTGGGTCTATGTGGTACAGGGGTTATGGCAGATGGAAAGCAGGGATACACAATGTGCTTTTTGTTTTTCGTATTGAACCTGGACACTTTACATACACAAAAATAATATTCATCAAAATGACTTCTTCGTTCCCGCCAAGCCATTGGGATTCCGAGTGGCACTGACGGCTACAACCCATTATATCATTGCAGCAGGTTCTCTAAACACATTTTGCACACAATATGGGGTGGGAAATTCTTGTGCTGACCATGTAACTTCATGTTAAAATATGCCAAGTACAGGCTTTTTTATAAATAGCACATATATAACAGAAAGAGTTGGGATTGTTTACACATTTTTGCCTCTGAACATCACTGCCACTTCTCATTTTAACACAAACTAACTCACTTATTCACTCAACCGATTTCAAGTGCACGTTGTAACTTGTAGACAAAGGCGCGACACACATTCTCAGATTCTCCTCCAGACTACGTAGAAACACAATCTTGGTGTTTTGTTCTTGCCTGACACTGCGCATACCCGACCTGCAACGGTTCGATTGTTCTTCCTGTGTTCCTGTATGATTACCCCTCCAAAACAGAGCACATACAATATTTTCTCTCAGACATGTCCATACCTGCATTCCATACAACCAATCCAAACCTCATTTACAACAACGAAGCTCTATTAGCATAAACATGAGATGGACTTGTGACAAATCTGTATGTGATATGTAACAATTGGTATTATTTTTTACATTAGAACACTAAATGTAAGGTATATCACATACAATTACTTTTGCCGGAAAATCTTTGCAGGCTGTTGTTATTGCTGGTATGATGCAGCCCTTGTAAGGTAGACCCTCCGATGAGGGTGGGAGGCATCTGCTGTACATGGGAAACGGAATGTTACTGTGCTGGAGGGTAGTGTTATATATGATGTATGAGTTGCACTGATGCTGGGGCAACACAAACACCCAGTCCCCGAGCCAAGAGAATTAACCATTTAAGATTAAAATCTCCAACCTGGTTAGGAATTGAACTCATGACCCTTTGAACTGAAGGCCCCTATGATAACCATTCAGCCAGACTTTGGTGTACTGATGGCACAGGAGTGGAATATTTCTGTAAATGCATGGATGTAAAACATTGTAAGTTCCTAGCACAGTTCTGAGATTTAATGACATTAATTTTCCAGCAGATCGGAAGAAACTCAACAAATTCCTGGCTAAGTATGGTCTGAAAATCTATGCTCTTTACTGTGCAAAAGTCTTTCACACTGTGGTTGGAGATCTATATGGGAAAACAACCCCTGGGCTATACCAATTGGAAAATTCTGTTCACAGTGTTGTAACTAATTCACTGATTCAACCTTCCAGTAGGAATGTTACTACTGACTATCCTTGGAACATTCTGCAAGAACAAGAAGGAAAACATTCCAATTTTCTTGCAGACTAAAAGCCAAGAAGTTAATTCCCGCATCTTCAGGTTAAGTGCGAAAATTAGTCACTTACAGTGAAAAGAATAATAATAATAATAATAATAATAATAATAATAATAATAATCATCTTGATTTTTTGTCCCACCGAGGTATCTACTTTTATGTTTGTTTTTTTAAAGAGAATTTGAGGTGCCGGAAGTTTGTCCCGCAGGAGTTCTTTAACATGTCAGTAAATTTACTGGCACGAGACTGACATATTAAGCACCTTCAAGTACCACCGGACCAAGCCAATATCAAGCCTGCCAAGTTGGGCTCAGAAGGCCACGCTCTACCATCTGAGCTACTTAGTCTGGCAAGAAAAGTAGTTGCTGTAGTTTACCTTACACCATAGTAATGACACAGATCCTAAGTCAAAAGAAAGAACAAGCCAAATATGCTCACAACTTTACAAAGGATGAGTTGATAGGATTGATAAGTGAAAGGCCCAACATTCAGCTGCTAGGACAAGCTATCTATGACTGCCAATTGTATTGTACTTTTACAGTACTCAAGACAAGCAACGAACACATCGTTGTGGTTCAAAAATGCTGTTGGCAGGAAATGAAACTGAAAGTCTTTCTCAAGGGCGAGTGTATTTTTCAGTCTCCTAAATAGTTTTACTGTACTCAAGATAAGCAACGAAACGACTTTCTCAAGTGTCTTAGCAAAGAACTGGGCGCGGGTTACTTGTGGTAACATCTTCAGAATGAAAAGTTACCCTGTCTCCAAAATGCAAGTTCTGAGGAATGACTGGAATGCCACAAGTTACCAACCTATCTCCTACGAGCACATATGCACCTAGATGATGTTACATTTATGACTGGAAGGAAAATCACAAATGAAGAGAAGTGAAGAGAGTGTTGACACTAGATTTTGAAGTAACATACAACGTTCATATGTTGTCTGCACCAACCTAATAGGGAAATCGACTGTGATGCTGAATAAATAAAAGAACAGATTATGGAGTGCAAACATATTTCCAAACTGCAAGATATTTTTAATCATATACATTTTGGAATATGGTTTTGGACTGTATGGTTATGAGGGTACTTAGGTGTTGTAGAAATGTAAAGGAGAGGGGATATAAATCACTGGTAAGACCCCAATTACAGAATGGTTCTAGTATATGGGATCCTCACCAGGATTACTTGAATCAAGAACTGGAAAAGATCCAAAGGAAGGCAGCATGATTTGTTCTGGGTGATTTTTGACGAAAGTACCATTACGAAAATATTGAAAACTCTGGGCAGGGAAGACTTGAAGATTAACATCCCGACTATGCGGAATGTATTAAATAACACTAGTATGTTTTTATTGTTTACCCACCTATTCAATACAATACAATCTTAAAAATTAGTACTTTGTCCTAAATCAAAATTGTTCACATAAAATTAATACATTGGATGGTACATGTTTTACCTATCAATAGTAGCCATATTTTTACCTTAGGAATAGATTAGGTACCTGATTGGAAATGACATATAAATACTGGTAAAAAGTAACTATGTCTTGTAAAATGGATTAGAGATTTGTTAAACAACTATTACAATATAAAATGTAGTGTACTATTACTTAATATTGTGTTAATATTTGAGTCTAAAAACATGTCAATTATTTGAGAATTATGACATAGGTGGATGATTCTTGATATTAAAAGATACCACAAAGTTAAAAATCCGAAAGCACATTCCAATTAATTGTCAAATGGCGTGCCGTTAAAAACTTGAGGAAAGTTGAGCATTGGTAATAGTCCTTCGTTCTTGAAGTTGGTAAGTATTGATTTTTATTTATATGCTTATACATTTTGAAGAATTTTCATATGGCGTGGTTCTTTTTGAGATAATATTAGTTAGAATGCTGGTGCCGTATGCTATATTGAGTCTGTGTAGACGTCATTTGGCCATGTTCTTTGACGTAGTATTTGTGGGAAGAGTTTGTGATAGGTGTGGTTCTTTGTTGTTGGACGTGTTGAAGTGAGCATACTAGTCGAAAGGGAATGTTGTTGTAGTAAAAGTTGTTGTCAATCAGTGGGTAGCCAAGTGTGTGATGAAATTCTGTAATTAAAGAGTTATTTTGAAAATTTAATGAAGAACTATAATTGGAATTAGGGGGCTAAATAGTGGAAGTTAAATGAAAAGTGTTGACGCTCACCCCTTCGACCGCCAAGATGTTAACTTATGTTGAGAGTTTTAGAGCAACTGGCAGTCGCTGAGCTCTTACTTCGCGTGTTGTATTTGTGAAGTCTTGGTGGTGAGCTTGAGAAGGCATGGCTAAGGGCTTATTCGTTGCGTGTAAGTCCCGATTTTAAAGATTGTATTGTACTGAATAGGTGGATAAATAATAAAAATATACTAGTGTTATTTAATACAAATACTTTCAATACGGATTCAAAAATGAATTTTATCACGTGTAATATGCAGAATGTTCCGAGCTGTCAGTGGAGGGATAGCTTGGAAAGTGAAGTTTTTAAAAGTAGGAAAGATCATTATGTGAACTACTTTGAATATCACTTAAGAAAAGACTAGGTAAACAACTGACACCATGTGGGCGACAGCTCTAAATGCAGATCGGTAGTCATTGATTGGTTGAACAAGCATTATGGTTGCTTACTGGTTACATGTAAAAAGTTACATCACGATTCATGCTCATTAAATTAACTTGAATCGATTACATATGGATGAATCAAACTTGATATGCCATTGAGATAAGTAACAAACTAAAACACCGCCAAACGTGTAGGTGTTTTATGTATGGTCATCTTTCTTTTTTTGCTACTTGTTTAACATCGTGCTATCACAATGAAGGCTTTTGGCGACAGATGGATGAGAGAGGCCTAAGATTGGGAAGGTGTGCCTGTGGTCTTTATTAAGGTACAGCCCCAGTATCTGCTTGGTGGAAAATGGGAAACCATGGAAAATGATCTTCAGGGCTGCCGACAATGGGATTCGAAAGCACTATCAATGCAAGCTCACAGTTGCAAGACCCTACCTACAAGGCCAAATTGATCAGTATATTTATGGCCTTCAAATAACTGTGTTCTTACTACCTATGAATTCTGTTATTAAGACTGTGGCAATGGAGGTTGGAGGAAAGGAAAGACACCTAATGTTGCTGAAGCATCACAATCTTTTCCAGCCTTGAGAAGAAAGTTTTAGTGAATTTGGACTTACAAGAATTTAAGATAGGCACAAAAAGGCTAAAAATGTTGATATACCAGGAAAGTTAAAAAATAACTAAAGATATGTAGGAACTTTCATTACAGAAGATATGGAACTTTTTACAAAACACCCCCCTTCAAAGTAAGCCCGTTGGGCAGTGGCACACTTCTTTTCTTTTTCTTTTCTTTTTTTTTTTTTTTTTGCCAACGGCTTTACGTCGGACTGACACAGACAGGTCTTATTAAAAATTAAATAATTGAAGTTCAACCAATTCAATACATAAAAGATAGAAATGTAGTAATTACATTCTTATTTAAATGGGACCGGTTTCGACCCTAGTCCAGGTCATCGTCAGCCGTAAAAACAAGTAGGCGAAATCACACAATGTTTATGAATATTGGAGAAATGGGTCAGTTTCACACTCTGTCAGGCACAAAGTCACAACACTATCAAATAATATATGAAGATTATAAATAACTTGAAGTCGCAGACGAATAGATTTGTAGAAGCAAAACGCCAGTTCCCGGTGATCAGCGCGGCACATTCAAGGTCATGCGCTGCAGTCTCGAACACCAAAGTAGAGTGGAGACTGTCTTGAAGGTCCAATATTTGTCTCGGTTGCGGGAAGTTAAGTACGTATATAAAAAATATACGACGCAAATCAGTATAATTGAATGAGTACTTGTGCTCCTGCTAAGTTCTTGGAAAACAGTTGACTTGAAAAAAAATTGTAAAGAGAAAAAAATGTAATAAAAAGCGCAATATCGGAAAACAAATGAAAACTTATATGCACAGTGTGCTATTTTTTAAAATTGAAAAAATTTTTAGGACATGATTGAAGTAGTCGAAGTTGGCGCAAGAAAAGAGTTAAAAATTTGAAAGAGGAGAACCGAAATGAAGGTCGATTGGTTTTTTTTTTTTATAAATAGAGAAGGTAGAATAAATTAACAGAGGAAGAGTGATAGTGAAAAAAGAGAAAAAATAAAAGAGATTGAAGTTAGATGGTATTGAGGAAGGATAAGATAGGGAAATGAACGAGGGGTAGTTTAGGGTGGGTTAGGAGGGTGGGTTATTGGAGGTAGAAAATGTGGGTGGTAACTTTGTAAGGCATGGAAAATAGAATTGGGGTTTTGGAATTTGGAATTTTTGAGAAGAAGAATTAGGAAGTCAAAAAGGATATTGGGTTTTTCAGAAATGTCGTTTAAATTGAAATTAGGGTTGAAGTACTGGTCAAGGTGGATAAAGCAATTTTCAGTAATGTTTAAGTATATTCATGTCATTGTTAATACTGGTGAAACTATGCTTGGAGTCTTGTATGTGCTGTCCTATGGCAGAGAATCTGTTGTATTTAATGGCGTTGACATGTTCAGAGTACCTGATATTGAAGTTGCGGCCAGTTTGTCCGACGTAGGAGGAATTGCAGTTGTTGCATTTGAATCTGTATACACCAGATTTAGAAAAAGCATTAGACTTATTTAGAGATTTAGAGTTGTATAAGATATCAAGATTTCTATTGTTAGTTCTCTTTTTTCACTATCACTCTTCCTCTGTTAATTTATTCTACCTTCTCTATTTATAAAAAAAAACAACAACAATCGACCTTCATTTCGGTTCTCCTCTTTCAAATTTTTAACTCTTGTCTTGCGCCAACTTCGACTACTTCAATCATGTCCTAAATTTTTTTTCAATTTTAAAAAATAGCGCACTGTGCATATAAGTTTTCATTTGTTTTCCGATATTGCGCTTTTTATTACATTTTTTTCTCTTTACAATTGTTTTTTCAAGTCAACTGTTTTCCAAGAACTTAGCAGGAGCACAAGTACTCATTCAATTATACTGATTTGCGTCGTATATTTTTTATATACGTACTTAACTTCCCGCAACCGAGACAAATATTGGACCTTCAAGACAGTCTCCACTCTACTTTGGTGTTCGAGACCGCAGCGCATGACCTTGAATGTGCCGCGCTGATCACCGGGAACTGGCGTTTTGCTTCTACAAATCTATTCGTCTGCGACTTCAAGTTATTTATAATCTTCATATATTATTTGATAGTGTTGTGACTTTGTGCCTGACAGAGTGTGAAACTGACCCATTTCTCCAATATTCATAAACATTGTGTGATTTCGCCTACTTGTTTTTACGGCTGACGATGACCTGGACTAGGGGCGAAACCGGTCCCATTTAAATAAGAATGTAATTACTACATTTCTATCTTTTATGTATTGAATTGATTGAACTTCAATTATTTAATTTTCAATGTTAATAATTTCAATACGGAACAATGAAATTTTTATCTTTAAAGACAGGTCTTATGGCGACAATGGGATGGGATAGGAAAGGGCTAGGAGTGGGAAGGAAGTGGCCATGGCCTTATTTAAGGTGCTGCCCCAGCATTTGCCTGGTGTGAAAATGGGAAACCACGGAAAACCATCTTGAGGGCTGCCGACAGTGGGATTCGAACCCACTATCTCCCAGATGCAAGCTCACAGCTGTGCACCCCTAACCGCACGGCCAACTCGCCTAGTGTGGCACACATCACCCTCTATTACCACTATTCAAAACATTCTGCTGTCCATCACTGGTCACTTTCTGCAGAGTGTGTGTCACATTTGTTTTCACCTCTTTGGCCAATGAGACCTTGAAAGGATTTTTGGAAACTGGTACTAATCCACTGGAGAATAAGGAAGATGAAATACAAGTATGTTATACTGTGTGAGGAATTTGCACACCTGGAGTGACTGGTGCACTTGGGCGTTGTCATGATGGAGAACTCAATTCTATCCTTGCACAAACGTCCTCTTGCTTCACACTGCAGCATGAAGACACCAACGAATGGAAACACATCTCTTTAGTGACAGTTACCATCAGGAATGAATTCAATATATACCAGTCCCTGAATATCGAAGAACACTTCACCCATAATTTTTCCCTATGCCTGGGACCATAGGCTATACCCAACACAGGCAAGGCAGAGAAGCTGCGTAGTACACAGGAAGGCAGTTACTTTTTGTCTCTACTCAATCAGTAAGTAAAAGAATGGTATTTACCTTAATGTACTCTTTTCCTGAAGCTTGCAACATTCACCAATGAACTATTCTCTCGATATCCTTCCCAAATGATGTTATTTATTATTTCATTAAGGGGTTTGATGCATCAAAGTCAATAGCTCCATTTGTCCCAAAGAATTCTAGATTACACTTAAATTTACATCGTAATAATATAGTTAATATTCTTCAATACTATTCTGACAAACAGTATCTGTAGAGTGCTAATGAACAAAATGATTAGTTCTACAACTGCACTATAAATATAAAATGAAAACATGTTAAAATATACTCACCGTCAATTATTACATACATCATTACTTTTTATTTTATAGATCTAGTATCTTAAAAAAAACTGAACTGTAAAAAATACATAGTGAAATCCTATAACAGCACCAAAATGTGAAAAAACGATCAGATTGTTAATGGATCTGTTTTGTAATTATTGAGCCTAAAATTGAGGTAATTGCCCAGGGTATTGAAGCAAATTATTATCCCGGCATTTGTGACACACAAATGTGGAAAAACCTGAGGGAAATTGCATTCAATGTCATTGCCAATATCAGAAAAATACATATCCGAATTGTACAGCCTCCCACATCTATCAGTGAGCTCATATTAGAAGCTGAGTTATGAAGGTTATTAAAGAAAGTTTAAGAAGAATTAACTGATCTATCTGCAGAAGCATCATAATCTTTTCCAGATTTGTGAAGAAAAATTGACTGTTTGTGGGCTTTAAAAATATATAGTAACACAGGCACAGAGTGGTGAAAATATAAATCACATACCTGGTAAACGATGATAAAGTAGAGGCCGGCCAAGTCTATCAAATTCTGGTCTACCTCTTCGATTAAAATGCGTTACACCCCGATCCCGATGAGAGGCATATGAAACATCCCTGACAGGTGAATCAGTACCTGCTGATAAGGCAGATTTTGATAATTCACTGGAACGGAATGGAGATTTATATATGTCTGGTTTAGACTCCTTGTACTTTTCCCAACCTTGAGGGAAAAGTTTCTCACCACCATTTTCTTTCACATGATCTTCATCTTGAGGTTTCATAGGTTCATTGGCACATTCATTTGAAACATCTCTGTCTTTTTCTAATGTTACTGAAGTTTTTGGAGAGGACACTGTATTTGTAGAACTATCCTGAGATGAAGTAGTGGTATGAGTAGGAGATGGTTGTGAAATATTAGGAGGTGAAGGGGGAGAAGGTGGCATAGACGGTTGTGTAGCTACAGGTCTTGGTGTGAGCTGACGGAGATCAACATCTTCACTGCCAAAGAGCCTGTAAAAGGAAAGGAAACCCAAGTTTAGTTATTTTAGGGCACATGTGATTGTTGAATATGACTTAAATCATCCAAATTAACATACGTACATGCATTCATGACTTGGTTTGACACATTTATTCCTTTCCAATTCTCAAATTCTGATTATAAATAATTACATTATTCAATATTCTCTTGTATGGTTAATAGGTTCTCTCATCAGAAAATACCCAAATCTCAGATTTTAATCAGATTGAGAATTGCAGGAATAACAGTTAAGGAAGTGAATAGAATGGTAAATACCGGTACAGTAAAACTCTGTTAAGAAGTTCCCGCATAAGAAGTTTTCCCGCCTAAGAAGTGTGATATTCTTGGTCCCTTGATCAGTTTCATTAAGATATACGTATATTTTCCCCGTTTAAAGTGTTTTGTTGTAAATATATTTCCAGGATAAACATATCATATTTTAGAGCCGCTTGAGATAGAAAACATCTGCTCAAAGCAACCCATGGTTAGAACCCTATAGTCTCCGCGCAAGTTGCACTCTGTGTTAGACCATTTGCGTGCTTAAGTTGTGTCTCCGGTGTCACGGAAATTGTCCAGGCTTGCTAAGGCCATACGTCGTCACGCTATGACAAAATGGACACCAGATGCACACTCTCACCAAGGAGGATTGGAGTCTGTCTAGCTCTCACCTTGTGGAATCGAATCAAACTCATCAGTCGAAATTTCAACTCCACCGTTCACATCTAACGGAATAGAATCGAACGGGATTCTACGTGGGAAACAAACAGCTTACAATGGATGATTTGATAAAACCTTAATGCAGTAAGTTGCGAGCTGCGACAGGGTGAGGTTATTAATCGAGGTGGCCTCAACATTAGTTAAAAACCGTAAAATGTATTTGTCCACAACATTACTGTTTTAGGAATACATATACGACAAACGTATGGAATGCCAATTATAAAATTATACATACGTACATACATACATCATCATTACAGACTGTTATGCCTTTCAGCATTCAGTCTGCAAGCTTCTGTGAATTTATTAAACGTCGCCACAATCCTCGATTTGCAACTAGTGTTGTGGCCTCATTTAGTTCTATACCTCTTATCTTTAAATTGTTAGAAACTGAGCCTAACCATTGTCGTCTTGGTCTACCTCTACTTCTCTAACCCTCCATAACAGAGTCCATTATTCTCCTAGGTAACTTATCCTCCTCCATTCGCCTCACATGACCTCACCACCAAAGCCGGTTTATGCTCACACCTTCATCCATCGAGTTCATTCCTAAATTAGCCTTTATCTCCTCATTCCGAGTACCCTCCTGTCATTGTTCCCACCTGTTTGTACCAGCATTCTTGCTACTCTCATGTCTGTTACTTCTAACTTATGACTAAGATATCCTGAGTCCACCCAGCTTTTGCTCCCATAAAGCAAAGTAGGTTTGAAAACAGACCGATGTAAAGATAGTTTCGTCTGGGAGCTGACTTCCTTCTTACAGAATACTGTTGATCGCAACTGCGAGCTCACTGCATTAACTTTACAACACCATAATTCAATCTCACTTACTATATTACCATCCTGGGAGAACACAACCTAAATACTTGAAATTATCGACCTGTTCTAGCTTTGTATCACCAGTCACATTCAATTCTGTTGAATTTCTTACCTACTGACATCAATTTAGTCTTCGAGAGGCTAATTTTCATACCATACTCATTGCACCTATTTTCAAGTTCCAAGATATTAGACTGCAGGCTTTCGGCACAATCTGCCATGAAGACAAAGTCGTTGCATAGACCAGACTGCTTACTACATTTCCACCTAACTGAATCCCTCCCTGCCATTTTATACCTTTCAGCAGATGATCCATGTAAACTACGAACAGCATAGGTGAAAGATTGTAGCCCTGTGTAACCCCTGTAAGTATCCTGTACCAAAAACTCATTCTACCATCAATTCTCACTGAAGACCAATTGTCAGCATAAATGCCTTTGATTGAATTTTAAAATCTACCTTTAATTCTATAGCCCCCCAATATAGCGAACATCATTTCTCTCGGTACCCTGTCGTATGCTTTCTCTAGATCTACAAAACAAACACAACTGCCTGTTCCTCTCGTAGCATTTTTCAATTACCTGGCGCATACTAAAAATCTGATCCTGACAGCCTCTCTGTGGTCTGAAACCACACTGGTTTTCATCCAACTTCCTCTCAATGACTGATTGCACCCTCCCTTCCAAGATGCCAGTGAATACGTTGCCTGGTATACTAATCAATGAGATACCTCGATAGTTGTTGCAAACCTTCCTGTTCCCTTGCTTATAGATAGGTGCAATTACTGCTTTTGTCCAATCTGAAGTTACCTTACCAACACTCCATGCTAATTTTACTACTCTATGAAGCCATTTCATCCCTGTCTTCCCACTATACTTCACCATTTCAGGTCTAATTTCATCTATTCCTGCTGCTTTATGACAATGGAGTTTATTTACCATCCTTTCCACTTCCTCAGCGTAATTTCACCAACATTATTTTCCTCCTCCCCATGAGCTTGGCTGTTCGCAACACCACCACGATGATTTCCTTTTACATTGAGAAGATGTTCAAAATATTCCCTCCACCTCTCCAGTGATTCCCTGGGATCTATTATCAGTTCACCTGAATTACACCAAACACTGTTCATTTCCTTTTTCCCTTCCCTTCCTAAGATTCTTTATACTGTCCAGAAAGGGTTTCCCTGCTGCTTGACCTAGCCTTTCCAGGTTATTACCAAAATCTTCCCAAGACTTCTTTCTGGATTCAACAACTATTTGTTTCACTCTGTTTCTTTCATCTATGTACAAATCCCTGTCTGCCTCGGCCCTTGTTTGGAGCCATTTCTGATAAGTCTTGTTTTTACGTTTACAAGCTGCTCTCACTTTATCATTCCACCAAGATGTTCGCCTTTTCCCATCTTTACACACAGTTTTCCTAGGCATTCCCTTGCTGTTTCTACTATAGCATCCCTGTATGCCATCCATTCACTTTCTATATCCTGAACCTGCTTACTGTCCACTGCTCGAAATTTCCCACTAATCATATACACGTACTTCTGTCTAATTTCCTCGTCCTGGAGATTTTCTACCCTTATTCGTTTGCAGACAGATTTCACTTTCTCTACCCTAGGCCTAGAGATACTTAGTTAACTACAGATCAGATAGTTGTCTGTATCATCGAAAAATCCCCGGAAAACTCGTACATTCCTAACAGATTTCCTGAATTCGAAGTCGGTTTACGATATTGTCTATTATGGATCTGGTACCTCTAGCCTCCTATGTGTAGCAGTGAATAGCCTTATGCTTGAAGAATGTAGTCATAACTGCTAAACCCATACTAGCACATAAGTCCAGCAAATGCTTCCCATTCCCATTAGCTTCCATATCTTCCCCACATTTACCAATCACCCTTTCGTATCCTTCAGTTCTATTCCCAACTCTTGCATTGAAATTGCCCATTAGCACTATTCTATCCTTGCTGTTGACCCTGACCACGATGTCACTCAATGCTTCATAAAACTTGTCAACTTCATCCTCATCTGCACCCTCACATGGTGAATACACTGAGACAATTCTAGTCCTAATTCCTCCAACTGAAAAATTTACCCACATCATTCATTCATTTACGTGCCTAACAGAAACTATGTTGCGTGCAATGGTATTCCTGATAAAGAACCCTACCCCAGACTCTGCCCTTCCCTTTCTAACACCTGTCGAGTACACTTTGTAATCTCCTATCTCCTCCTCGTTATCTCCCCTTACCCAAATATCACTTACTCCTAGCACATCCAGATGCATCCTCTTTGCTGACTCAGCCAGTTCTACTTTCTTTCTTCCATAAGCCCCATTAATATTGATAGCTCCCCATTGAATTCTATTTTGTTCGCCAAGTTGTTTCCAAGGAGTCTCTCGCCTGTCAAGTGGGAGTGGGACTCCGTTACTCCCATAGGTCCGAGGCTTGCTTAAAATGTTCTCAGCTCGGTAAATTCATGAAGTAGGATGCTACCCTACTTGCGCATAGTCCAAGTGAGGATCTCTCCTCTAACGGGTTATGGACCACCAATGAATTGTATAGTCCTAGCTGCCTGAGCACAAGGAGGGCCATGACTCAGAATATGTCCGAGATGCCCACTCCCATTCCATAGCAACTGGTATCCCGACTCTCAGAACCACTTACTAGGCCACTCAGCCGTAGCCCATGGTTCACGAACTAGGACGTGACTACTGTAACCCACACCCACACTTAAAGATCGTACATTCCAACCAATGTCAATTATTGTACTGACAGTATAGGCTTTTGGGCTTATGCCGTGTCAAGAAAATAAGGTGAAATTCTTTATGTTTCACAGAGAACTGTGCTCTGCATCATCAGAAGAAAATCTCCTACTGTCCAAGAGAGAGGCTTCTTAGACAATTGTTTTAAAGTTGTTTTAACCAACAACTGGATTACAAATTCTTGTATATTCCATCTTCTACTATCTCTTGGTGGATTACCTCCTTTCTTGAGGTTTTACTTAAATGATTAATTATTCAAACCTTAACTGATATAAATTATCAATTAATTGTAATCATCATAGAATTTAAAATCCTCGTAATATTATTTTATTACCTCCGATTAACATTTCTTGCATTTCTATTCTCTTATACTCAACTAAAATTAACTTTATTCTATTCTCTTAACTACACTTTTCTCCCGATTGTGCTTACCTTAACCGGAATTTCAACACTGGGTTTACCCTTCAGAACTGTTGTCTACATTATGCTTTAAGGCTTTAAGGTAACTAAACTAATAGCTTTCGAAGCTATAAATAAAGGCAAAATTTTTTAAGCCTTAGTAAATTCAACTCCTTTAGAATTGCAGTCTAACATCATTATTGACTATAAAGCCTGGTAGGGGAGAAAATTTTCCCAAATAAATTTACAGTTTACCACCTACAATCTGCCACCCTACCGCAACAATGACTTTTTTTCAACTAATCATAATGATACTGGAACATTATATTTAATTTTTGGTGCTTGAGCAGGTATGGTAAGTACATCCCTCAGCTTATATTAATTTGAGGAGAATTAGGGCAACCAGGTTATTTAATTGGTGATGACCAAATTTATAGTGTAATAGTTACAGCTCACACATTCATAATTTTCTTCATGGTAATACCCATTATAATTGGGAGATTCGGGAAGCGATTAGTTCCACTTATACTTGGAGCCCCTGATATGGCTTTTCCTCGAATAAACAATATAAGTTTCTGATTATTACCTCCTTCGCTAACATTGTTACTCAGAAGTAGTTCAGTGGAAAGCGGTGCAGGTACTAGTTGAACCATGTATCCTCCTCTCTCTTGGGGAATTGCTCATGCTGGTGTGTTTGTGTGTGTTGATTTAGCAATTTTCTCACTCCATTTAGCAGGAGTTTCATCTATTCTAAGTGTCGTTAACTTTAAAACCTTGACTTTGTTTTAAACAATTGTTTAAGAAGCCTTTCTCATGGATAGTCAAGATTTTCTTCTGATGACGCAGAGCACAGTTCTTTGCAAAAGTAAAGAATTTCACCTTATTTTCTTGACACGGCATAAGCCCAAAAGCTTATACAGTATCATGCCCTAATGGAATGATTAATTATGAAAATGTGAAAAATATTGACGCAATCCAGGATCATTAATATTCATGATACCATGGTGAGAACAGGTAATCCATATCCTACGTCAGTAAAAACATAGTGTGAGGTTTACAATAACTTATGGCATAAGTAAATCATTGAAATGATTCATTTTAGGTGATGAGTAGTGTACTGATTAAAATTAACCTAGATTTCTACGGTAATGTTAATATTCATTGAAGAAGTACATGGCACTCAATCATATACATAGGCATTATTATTTCTTCATAAATTATCCCAGGAGGTTAGATAATTCACACTCTCTTCATAAATTATATTCTGTAACTATTTTAGTAAATGACACTAGGTAATGCGTTGGAATTCAGTTATTCATGTGAGAATATTTCTCATCAGACACAGTTATATGGTTAAACTAATTTTGAAGATTAATGAGATGAATGATAGATTTGTGTTGACGAGAGATATTAGGTATTAATGTAAACATTAGCTGATATTATGGCTAACTTGATACGTATCTTTTTCCTGACTTATTCCAAAATATAATCCTACAGTAAAGAAAACGTAATGCTCATCCTAAGTAATTAAGAGAAGAATAATGAGAGATGATGCTGAACTATGATAATTCCCAAAATGATATGTAAATAATTTGAGAAACTTTAATTAGAATTTACGAACATTTTCCTTTTATGTGACTGATGATGTGAAGGTGATATGTGAATTCATTTCAACAATCTGAATTTTAAATAATTATTTTCTTGTTGCACATACTTATTATTATATTTCAATTAATGATCCTAAGCGCTGAAATTACACTGATGAATTTTAGAATGAGATAATTTTCTTTCAACTACACTTTCCTTTCTTGATTTTCTTAGAATTTGAATAGATGGTCATAATTAAGATATGTTGGTATTTATATTAATCATCTAGTGTAAGCATTATATATATTTTTAATGTAAGGTAAAAAATAGGAATTATCTTTTCGTATCTCTCCCACAATTCACGTTAAAAATAAACTTCGATAGGCAACTAACCCTGAGAGTATGCTAGTCCGGATTTCTTCGCGACCCGCCCCGGACGCAGGAAAAATACGTGTCAGATAATCAAATTTTTATATTGTGGCTTTCTTTCAGCAGCTCTTATATATCGGCCTATTTCGGTCTTGTTCACAAACAAGGAAATCTGTTGGCTGTGTGTTTCACATATATTTCAAAGTACAGACTAAGTTTTCAGTTTTTTTTTCCCGGTCCCTCGAAAAACTTCTTAACAGAGTTTCACTCTATACCAGTCATCACCTAGCAGAGCTGTTTACATAAATTTTGATGTGATAAACGTATAGAACATGCAGGGGTGGAAGATATAGGTCTCAGAATTACCAAGAAAATAAGGAAGACTGAAATAGTTACAATGGCCATAGAAATATCTCAAAATTAATATTACATTTTAACAAGCTTTGAGAAAAAAAAAGATTACTGTCACCAGTAGATGAATACCAATGCAAGTTTTAGGCTGAAGAAGAACCATTTTTTAAAATGCTATGAAAGGGGTAGGCATTTGTATTCAGATAATCTAGAAAATGCATACAGTGAAGTAACAAAAGAATTGTTGCAAGTTCCCTTCCGTAGTGAGCAGTACAAATAGCTCAACATTAAAGTATCCCTTCCATTCTAGTGCTTTCCTGGAACTAAATAGAGTCCATTTGACTTATATACATTTACAAAATATTTACACTACAGTAAGGGCTAAATACCGTATTTCGAGTATTAAGATTCCCCCACCCCCAGCCCCCTTTGGGACAAAGAAAATGAAAAAATAAAATAAAGCTTGTATGTAAGATCTCCCCAAGGTAATTCATCAGAGAAGAACAATGATTCTGCTCCGTAGCACGTACAGGCTGTACTGCAGCTTCGATGACATCTCACAAATAGATGAATAGTTTCGTCCGTCTGACTCGTGCAATGTAAGTACGCATCAGTCATGCGGTACATCTGCGTCTTGTAGTATCTTTAACCCAATGGCAGCCAAGATCCGATGTGAGCCGATGCTCTGTGAATCGTAATACTGTCATGATCCGGCGAGTTCCGATCCCGTAGAAAATGGTTTGCAAATGCGGTTTGTTTAGGTTTAACCTGTCAGCGTGGAGTGTCGAGTACTGCTCGTCATGCAGTGAGCATCGTGTGCGGTACAGACGTGTACTGTACTGCGATCTAGCAGTTACGACTACAGCTGTTTGTGTTTTAACTCATCTCTTCTTGAAGCAGAAAGTCTGAGCATTCGAATGACACACCTTGATCCCTATTTTGATAGTATTTTGTCACAAATTCAAGTGATATTTCAAGGAATGTTTATCTCCGCCACCAGGGCCAAAAACTGATTTTGTCTTGCTATCTGGCAACTACTATGCACACTTCTTGCATTATACCTTCATTTCCTCTCTGGGAAGAAGCTGGCTGTCAAAAGAATCATAAATTTAATCTATTCAGGGCTCTCGAGATTGTTATTTCCATCCTTTTTCCTTATCACAAGCTGTCTTGCATTCTGTCAGTCTTTAGTGGAGATGGCTTTTATAAACAAGTGTGGGTTATCGAGCTTGGAAATAGAGGATATTTTAGATCAGCTGAGTGATTCTAGTTGGTTATATTCAGATGGTGATTTGAGTGATGTGGTTGACATAGCTGTATGTGAAGTCCTTGGTTCGGAATCAGATACGACCGATAGTGCGCGGAATGTCAATCTGCATGTCACGTCTAATACATTTCAGCGGGAAAACACGTCTAATTAGGTGGGTAGATTAGAACTCTTTATAGGGAACCCAGGACCTCAGAATGTGGCAGGTGAGGAAAGTGATGGTGTGACTGTTTTTAAGACTTTCTTTATGGATGAGTTATTGGAACTAATATTTCGTGAAACAAATTTATATGCTGGGCAAAGAATCCAATCTAGGGGCTTATTACCACTTTGTTCCAGAATGCGGGATTGGAAACCAGTCACGAAGGACGAGATATACATTGTGACTGCTCATTTTATGCTAATGGCCATAATACAAAAGCCTACGCTGCAAAGCTATTTTTCTAAAAGATCTATTCTGTCTACGCTAACTTTCAGGTCAGTTATTTCAGTGGATATATCAGAATCAATTAGTAATTTTATCCATTTCAACAACAATGAGGCACTTGATACATATCAGGGACCCTTCAAACTTTTAAAAATTTGTATTATTATGTCGTGTGCGACAAACAGAAAATTCGGAGAGAGACAGTGCTTCGATGTCCAGACTGCGAAGCGGGTCTCTGTGTTGAGGGATGGTTCAAGATGTTCCACACCAAACAACTATTAAGCTAAGATAGTATCATATTATCCAAAAGAATGGAGTTTTCTAAACATGCATGTGAAAGTTTTATTGAAATCCATAAAAAAGTACCAAAGTTGTGTTGCTTTGAATGAAGTCTTGCATGAATCTGGGAAAGTTTAACCCTTACAATGCTACGGCAGAGATATCTCGGGCGCGGTAATACGTCACGTCCTTGCTGCGCCCGAGATACTTCATTGGTAACTTTAGCTAAATTTCTGAAAAGGAAATATATACCTTTGGAGTTTCCTTTGTTTTTTCCAACTTGAGCAGCAACAAGCAACATCTTTTAGCAGGATAATGGACCATCAGTCAAAACGGGGACTGCATTTTAATGCTATCTGCGGTCAATCATCTCAAACAATGCACTCAGCTCAGTGTGCAACCTAGGTTGGCAGTGCCGCAAAGCACCTGTGTCCAGGGTTTGTAAAAATGGCTTCAAGTAGGGGACGGCGTGTTCTTTCCACGTCTGAACTTACAGAAGCTGTGAATACCCTTGAATCAGAAGATGAGTACTCAGATATCAGTGATTTGGGTAGTGATTACACTCCTTGTGGCAATGATGACAGTGATAGTGCTGAGCCTGAAGTAGCAGCTCCACAAACCAGGAAAATAATTCATTCTGAACTTGATTTATTTCAATGGCGCATGGGTAATATGTTTAGTCCTGTAAGATATAGTTTTGATGGCAGTTCATCAAGTATATCATTCGGTGTGATTCATGATGAACCAGCGGCTTTAAACGTATTTCAGTGCTTCTTTTCACGAGAAATTACGGAGCATATAACAGTTGAAACAAAGAAGTACTTTGTATTTGTTACGCAAACAATACCACCGTCTCCAAGTTCAAGGCTACAGAAATGGAGGGAAACCACACCTGAACTGTACGTCTTTTTTCGCCGTGACAATGCTTATGGCAAGAATGAATAAACTTACGATTCTTCAATACTGGTCAACAGATCCTCTTTTTTTTTTTTTTTTTTTTTTGCTATTGGCTTTACGTCGCACCGACACAGATATGTCTTATGGCGACGATGGGACAGGAAAGGGCTGGGAGTGGGAAGGAAGCGGCCGTGGCCTTAATTAATGTACAGCCCCAGCATTTGCCTGGTGTGAAAAAGGGAAACCACGGAAAACCATCTTCAGGGCTGCCGATAGTGGGATTCGAACCTACTATCTCCCGAATACTGGATACTGGCCGCACTTAAGCGACTGCAGCTATCGAGCTCGGTAACAGATCCTCTAATAATGACCCCGCAGTTCTTGGATTTCATGTCTAGAGACAGGTATCTCTTATTATTGCGGTTGTTACATTTCAATGACAACAAGAGTCAGCCCGAGGGTGACCGGCTGTATAAAGTAAAGCCTGTAATTGACCATCTCAGAAACAAGTTCAGAGAAACATTCACCCAGTTTGAAAACATTTGCACTGATGAAAGTTTGAAGCTTTTCAAAGGCAGGCTTTCATTTATACAGTTTATCCCATCAAAGAGAGACAGATTTGGAATAATGACATTTGTTATCTGCGATTGTGAGACCGGATGTGTGCTGGATTTTATTGTTTACACAGGGTCAACTACAGAAATAATTCCTGAATATGAATTTGGGGTATCAGGTGCAGTGATACTAATTAAGAGGTACCTGTAGAAAGGACATACATTGTGGATAAATAACTGGTATTAAAGTCCACAAATGTACGATCACCTGCACAAAAACAAAACCAACACATGTGGTACCGTCAGGAAAAACAGCAGGGGTATGCTGAAATTTACTACAAAATTGAAGAAAGGACAAACTGAATCAAAAACGACAGGTCACATGATTGCTGTCAGGTGGTTCAGTCGTAGGGAAGTTTGTATGCTGATCAAGCGACATACTGACAATATGAGACCTTCAGGGAAGACTGACAGACAGATAAGTCTGCCTATAGAGAAACCCTATTACGTTACTGACTATAACAAGTACATGGGTCCTGTTGACCGGTCAGACATGATGTCAGTTCTATCAAGTGTGTGCGGAAGTCAATGAAATGGTACCGAAAGTTCTTTTTCCACCAGCTGGACATCACTGTTCTAAATTCTCATGCCCTCTTCAATGTCAAAACTGGACAGAACATATCTCTAGCAGATTTCCAGCTACAGCTTATAAGGGAACTCATCCAGAAGTACCACGTATCTAGATAAACCAGTAAAAGAGGACGTCCTGCATCTGGTGACCAACCATTCAGACTGACGGAGAGACATTTCAAACTATACATCAGGATATTTGTTCTCAGAAATAGTCATACTAACATTTCAATATCTTAGAAAGTAAGAAATTATTGAATGAAAAACTCAAACACGCCCTGTACAACCTACTCTGAAGTAGAAATTTCCTACAAGATGCTGCCATGTCTGCTCCAACACAACAACTGGCAAAAAGAAGAGGCGAGAAACGTGGTACATGTGCGTAAAATGTGACGTGGCTCTCTCTGTGCTCACCCCTGATTCTAAATATACCACACATTAGTGAAGTTTTGAAGATGGACACATTGGAGTGTCTGCTGTAAATGATGAAACAATTTGGTGTAAATTAGGCGAGTTGATATTTTAGAACTTCGTGTTTTCACTACATTTCTTATTTTGGCCAACCCTGACTTAAATTTAATTTTTGTTATATTATGACATAATGAAATGTTCTTTGATTGCTTTTTATTAGGAAATAATTAGTCATAACCAATCTATTTAAGGTGATGACCAGCAAGTGCTTTGACTATTATGGACAACCCTGATTTGTAAAATAGCTAAAATGTCTCACATTCTTAATTGTTGAAAGAGCGTTTTGCAATATGGTGAGATTTTAGCACTTGTGAAAGAGGAATATAGAACTTTTGATAGGAAAGTGTATTTCTGGCTCCCATTAACAACCCTGATTTTCTCTGTTGTTAATTTTTGTGGAAAAAATAAAACTAAAAGCTGTTGTGGAATTATTTTGCCAGTTCATATGAAATATCTTGGACAATTTTAATGTATTTGAGGCATTTTATTTTTAAAAAAATAGTTCAGCATGGAAGGTTTGGATAGTCGCTCACAATATTAGCAGCGAAAAGGTTAAACACTGTGCTTAGAACTCCTCCCGCAGCACAGAGACGACCGGGCATTTAAATCCACGCAACAGATGTCTCGTATATGCATGTTGGCTGATCCAACGTATCTCTATCTTCAAGTACATACCCTTTTCTCTCTGCCAAAGAGATTATCTCTTTCTTATTTTCTATTACATTTGCGAGGTCGGCACATGCTGGCCATGTCATGTACGCCATGAACGTTCATGGTGAGTGTTTGTTTACAGTAAAATGAAAATGTTAAAGGTCCACCATGAATGTTTATTGATGTGAATATATATCACATAACGTCTAGAAAAGGTTGGTACTAGTTTCAGCTGATGATGACGCGCAATGAGCGTCGAAACTAGTACCAACCTTCTAGACGTTATGCGATATATATTCACATCAATAAACATTCATGGTATTGAAAAGCTGGACCTTTAAAATTTTCATTTTACTGTAATCCCAGTTCAATACGGAACAAAATGAAGTTTCTAACTTTCAATGAGTGTTTGTTTAGCGCAAGGTATTTTTTTCTATCATGTTTTTGGGTATTATACTACTTATTTGTGTGAGATAAGATGGCAAAATATTATTTGGAAAACTTGTGCGATTAAGACATTCAGGCTACGTTGTTAGGAAGTAACAGTGAGAGTGATAATTCTCCTAGTGAAGAAAAATGTGAGACAGATACTGACAGTTCATGTGACACAGATATTATGCCTAATAGTGTTATCCTCCTCTCCTGTTAACCATGTGATCATGCCGCAGCGGGGAGGCTTGCACGTCCCAATGAAGCAGATAGCCGAACCGTAGGTGCCACTATATCGCAGGGGTATCTGTAAGAGACCAGACTAATGAATGGTTCATTGAAAGAGGGGTGGCAGCCTTTCCTAAATTGCAAGGGTGGCAGTCTGGATGATTGACTGATATGGCCTTGTAATAATGTAATAATATTTAACATGGCTTAGCTGTGTTGAAATTGCTACACGGCTGAAAGCAATGGGAAACTACAGCTGTAACGAACTCCCGAGGACATGAATGAATGATACACTGATGACAGTTTCCTCCATTGTAAAATATTCCGGAGGAAAAATACTGTATAATCCCGAACACCACCCGCACTTTTCCCCCTAAATATTGGTTCTAAATCTTGGGTGTGGGTCGTATTCAAGCCGTTCATTTCCGCAAATATTTACTATGTTTACATGCAGTATTGAAATAGATTTGAATACGGTTACCGTACACAATATACCACATGTAAACGGGCATTCAGGTCTTATTGTGTTTTAGTTGCATTCTACAAAACAAGATTGATTTTTTCTCAATACGGTTACAGTGGCATGTAAATGCGAAATGTAAGGTAATGAAATATGGTAACTCAAAGAATATGGGTAAATAAGCGATAAATATGAAAGCCGCTGTTGCGGATACTCGATCGTAATTTGTTTCACAAGTGTTGCTGGCATGCTGGGTGCGCAAAGAGCTGATCTCGCGGGATATCGTACTTTGCGAGAGTCGAGACTGTTTGTTACGGAAGTCTACCTCACTAACATTCGAGTTCCATATCTGTCCTGTGAAAGTACTGTCTCAATAGTAAGCAATGGATTCAACATGGCGTCTGCAGTCATTTACTGTGCACGAGAAACTTAAAGTTGTAAGCGAAGCTGAAATATACGGAAATCGCGCCATTGGCAGAAAGTACAATATTGCTGAATCATGTATTCGTGATTGGAGGAAGAAAGAAAAACTTTTAAAAATTAACGGCGATCGCAGAGCGTTCCGCGGGCGGAGTACAGTGGAGACTGGAGAACAACTCCACAAATCTGTGATAGAAAAACATTAGTTAGGATATGGTGTTTCTAGTGAAATGTGTCATTTGAAAGCACTAGAGATCTCAAAAGCTCTCAAAACACAGGGTTTGATTGCAAGCCACGGATGTATCCGAAACTTTTATCAGAGAAAGGGATTGTGCATTCGGAGACGTACGTCTATTTCACGTCTCCCTGGTGTGTACGAAGAAAAATTAACGGCCTTTCGTCACATTATTCATCTGAGGAAGCAAAATTCTTATTTACTGTCGCAAACTGGAAATGCTGACCAGTTTTGAAATGCCGTTGGAAAATAGAGTGGATAAGAAGGATTCTAAAAGTGTAACCACCAGAACAGGTGATAACGAAAAGCAACGATGCACGGTAATGTTGTGCGTATTTGTGGATGGAACCAAACTCCCTCCATATGTGGTTCTGAAAATGAAAATACTTCCAAAAGGAAACTTGCCGTCCGGTGTTATTGTTAGAACACGAGTCCGGCTGGAGCTTTGTTACAAAAACGAAACATGCTTGTGTTGGACGACTTACAACTGGCGTCGTAAAAGATATGACTAGGAAAGGAAAAACCGATCTTGTGATAATTCCCGGAGGACTCACTTCTATTCTACAGCCGTTGGATGTGTGTGAACTGGCCTTTCAAAACTGCAATGAAACAGTTGTATACCGAATGGATGTCTGATGGTGATCATGCGTTAACACCAACCGGATGAGTGAAGAGGCCTGCAGTGGGACTAATATGCAGCTGGGCCCAACGATCTAGTGTCCAAAAGCTTTAAGAAATGTGGAATTTCAAATTCAGTTGACGGTAGTGAGGGTGGCTATTTGTGGAAAGATGCCAGCGACGAAAGTTCCTATGGTGAAACTTCAGATGACGATGGTGAATTGTGAATGATCTGAGTATTGGAGCGATTTTATTTACGATTTTTGTGATGATTTTATTAATTGTAAGCTGTTTGAATTTATATTTGTGGTATATTTGAAGAAAATTAAATAGGTATGCAAGTTATTTGATTTTTTATTTTTTTTCTATATTTTGCCGTCTCAACTTTAGGGTGCGGGTCTTATTGGATCTCCAGGAGGGAGCTACATGAGAAGGGGCAATCATCAGGAAGATGGATAGAGACATTCTGCAGGTCAAAGAGTGGAATGTCAGAAGCTTGAATCTTTGTGGTAGGTATTTAGTCGGTATTATTATTAATAGAAATTATTAATAGAAAATGCGCACAATGTGCAAAAATTTACATGGAAGAACAGAATTTTGTCAAAGATTCTGTTCTAAATACACAGTACATAGCATGAAACTTACACACGTTTGTCCGGGTTTGTGAAATCGTTTGTTCATGCATGTCTTGTAGTGGAACCCATGAGCAGCAAACCTTGTTATAATATGTCTGAGGTTAAAGTTAGCTTGCTTCCAATCATTGGTTGTCATAGCATCAGTGGAATAAAACTCACTCCATGTGTCAGATCTTTTTCGTTGTCTGTCTTTAATTAATTTTTCATAGTTCATGGTAGAAGGCAAACCGTGTGTTATCCTTAAATCTTCTATGAAGAAAGTTTCTCTGGTAAGTTCGTATGAGAGTCTTGAAAGGGTATATTTTGATAGGCCTAAAACAGCTTTCAAATACCAAGCTTTCACTTTTTCCACTGTAGCAGGATCATGGAAGGATAATTTGGGCCATATGATTTCGATACCATACGTTAGGCTGGGTACAATTTTGGCATAAAAACGCTTCATGGCAGTTTCTAGTGAGAGCTGTTGTAAGTTTTGTATATCATGAATACCTTTTATTGCTGTTGTTGATCTATCTCTTATATGGATTCTGAAGGATTTGATTGTTGTTTGAAGAGTAATGCCTATTTCTAATGGATTGTTCTTATGAAATATTTTATCATTTGCTGCTAAATTTCCCCCTTTTCTGAAGATCATTTGGTATTTAGTCGGTATTGTTATCCCTTTATTTAAAAAAAGGATGCAGATGAAAGTTTGCCAACTATAGGGGTAACACACTTCAATCCCATGGTCTGAAAATGGAAAAAATAACTGAAACCAGACAGTGAACAGTGACTGAACCTGTCCTGGAAGAACAGCATGGATTTAGAATGAACAGAAGAACAACAGACCTAATCTTCACCAGACCTAATTGTGGTATTCTTAGACCTAGAAAAGGTAGGAGTGTGTGTGTTTTTATTTTGGGGATGGCCATTCAGAATGGTGTAATACCACAAAGGGTGTCCATCAAGGGAGCACACACTCACCATTGCTATTCATTACTGTCGTGGACAATATTCTTGAAAACCTGAAACCTGGAAAGAGAACGAAATAGAGACCCACACACATTGTTGTTAGCTGACGATGTAGCCATCTGTGGAGAGACAAAGGTAGAGGTACAAACTAAGCTGGATGAAAGGGTAGCAAAGTTCAAACAATATCAGCTGAAAGTTAGCACAAGGAAAACTTTTGCCCTGAAAATAAGTAGAAAAGATACTGGCTGCCACATATAGCTTGAAGGAGAAAACATTAAATGTGTACAGGTATTCAAATACCTTGGGAGTATGATTACCAGCAGGGGTACTGCGGAAGAAATAGTAAACAGATTGGCTAGCAGTTCCAACTTCTACAACCTCATCAGATTTCTACTTTGGGATAACAAAGTGCCCATGAGAAACAAGATGACTCTGTAAGTCATACTTTGTGCCCATCCTCATATGCAGTCTAGAAACACGTACCCCGAGAGAGAGAGAAGTTAGTAAATTGCAAGCATGTGAAATGAAGTTTCAACTAACTACTCTCCGAAAAACATGCAAGGACCATGTAAGGAACGATGACAGAATGAAACTGGAAGTGGAATCGATGGAAGAGAAGCTAAGAACTTTGAGACTAACATGGTACGGACATGTAAAGCAAATGCCTGGCATAAGAACACCACGTGCATGCCTCGAAAAAAGGGTTGAAGGAAGAAGGCCTGTGGGAAGACCCAGGAAGAGATGGCAACATCAGCTGAGAGAGGATGCAGAAATAAGGGAGAATAAGGAGTCAGTGGTGAGAGAGAAATTATTTTTGGACAGATAACAGCGGCAAAAACTTGTTTAACACCACCCTACCCATCACGCTGGAGGGGTTCTATGATGGTGATGACGATGATGGTATACGTGAAGTACATTGGCAGGCAGAGCAGGATTTTTGGTCAGGCAACTACAGAATAATCAACATAAAATCAAATAGGAAAAATGCTGGAGTGGTTTAATAATGAATATGGAAATAAGTCAGTGTGTAAGCATAGTGGACGAATTATTGTCAAGATAAGACACCAAGCCAAAGCCCACAACAATAGAACAGGTCTATATGCCTACTAGTTCAGCAGATGTCAAAGAAATATACGAATAGACACAAGATTTCATAAAATATTTAAAAGGAGATAAGAATCTAATTGTGATGGGAAAATGGAATGCAGTGGTAGGCCAAGGAAAAGAAGGTAATCCTAAACAAGAATTCAGAATGGGATGAAGGAATGAAAGAGGAAGTCGGCTAGTTTACTTCTGCACTGATCAAAATTTAGTCCTTGCTGATACTTGGTTCAACAGGTACCAAGAAGGAGCCTCTTCAGAGGCAGCCCTACCCAGGAAGTAGCGCCCCTGCCATTGTGAGTTCCAAAGCACAGTGACCCAGTGTGCAACATCTGGTAAGGGCCCCAGCTCAGGGTTACGAGTGAAGACCTCAACGGCATCGACGGCGGAGAAGGTGGACTTCGGTACAGTGGGGATGGACTCTGCGATAAATATGAGTACAGTCTAAAGAGGCTAATCGCTTTGGGCAGATGAGGCTCTTTGGGAGGGCCGATGGTCCCTTGGTGGAGGTAATACTACATCTAGCAGCGTCTGCATTCCATGTTAGGGGCAGCTGCAAAAGTTGTATTTACCCTTGTTAAGACCAGCCTGAAAGAATCCTGGAAACAGATATAAAATGCCTGTGGGTGTGGCAAGCCCATCATACTAATAGCTCATAAAATAATTGAGGCCGAGTCGAGGTCTTGGAAATGGTTAGAGCGTCCCTCAAAAGCGACTCGCATTTCTGGTGGTCTCGTCCTGGGGAACTGTGAAAAGTGAGCAACCAGTGACAAAGATAGCAACCATAAATATCATGACGCTTACCGGCAAGACAGAAGAACTAATAGAATATATGGAAAAGAAGGATATTTCTTTGTTGGGATTGAGTGAAACCAAGTGGAAAGGAAAGGCACAGAAGAGACTGAGAAAAGAGTTTCAGTAGTTTTGGAGTGGAGGTGCAAACTACAAAAAGTTTTACTGTTACAATGCTAAAAAGAGAAAAATGTTCCACCTTTTCAATACAATAACACTGTTGCACGAATCAATGTAGCAACATATTTAATTTATGAACGGACCGGTTTCGACATCAGTCCATGTCATCATCAGCCTACACAAAAATGGCAAGAAGTGAACACAGTTGTAGCACAGAAGAGACTGAGGAAGGAGTTTCAGTAGTTTTGGAGTGGAGGTGCAAACTACAACTAGTGCAACAGTGTTATTGTATTGAAAAGGTGGAACATTTTTCTCTTTTTAGCATTGTAACTATTAGTTCAATATGGATCAGTGATGAAGTTTTTAACTTTAAAAGGTTTTACTGTAACGGAAGACCGGGTAGAGTTCATAGATAAGGTCTACCAGGTAAACGACAGAATCATGAAAATCAGCCTTGGCTTGGAGAGTGGAGTGCAAGATTTTATCCACAAGTATGTGCACCTCAGACAATTTATGTCAAAGAGAGTCTAGCAGAGTTTTTGGAGGAACTGGAGAGGTGCATCAACGATAAAGAAGCGGTGATAATGGGAACATGAATGCCCAGATAGGCTTTTTATTTTTTGCTAGTTGCTGTACGTCGCATCAACACAGATAGGTCTTATGGCGACGATGGGACAGGAAAGGCCTAGGAATGGGAAGGAAGCAGCCGTGGCCTTAATTAAGGTACAGATCCGACATTTGCCTGGTGTGAAAATGGGAAACCACGGAAAACCATCTTTAGGACTGCCGACAGTGGAGTTCAAACCTACTATCTCCTGAATGCGAGCTCACAGCTGCAAACTCCTAACTGCACGGCCAACTCGCCCGGTGTCCATATAGGAACAGAGAGGCAAGGTAAAGAAGAAATCATTGGTCCTTTCAATTATGGCAATAAAAATGTAGGAGAGCTATTAGTAGATTTTTGCAAGAGAGGAATGGATTAATAGTAGGCAATATATGTTTCAGAAAAAAGAAAAAAAGAAAAAAACTAGATGTGGATGGGCACAAAGAAGAACAAAAACAATGATTTATATCTGAAATGGAAATTCATGGAAATTAAAGGGAGCATAAAAGAAGTTCCAAGAAGAACTGAAAAAAGAAATTCCTAAAGGAGAGATTGGCAGTATTGAAGAGGAATGGGCCACATTCAAACAAGGAATGGTGAAATGTGCAGAAGATACATGTGTTTGAGTATCAGCGAAAGAGAAGGAAAAGGAAACACCCTGGTGAAATAATAAAGTTAGGGATGCAGTGAAAAACAACAAGCATAGAGGAGCTGGATGGGAAGCAGAAATACGGAGAGTAGGCAAAAGTATCATGAAGGAAAGAAAACATGTCAAAAGATTGTGCAGAAAGAGAAACAGAAGTGCTGGGAAAACTTCACAGAAATCTTGCAAGGGGATGTTAAAGGAAGTAAGAAAGTGTTGTATGGAATGGTTAAAAGCAAAATAAACAGAGAAAAGATACAAAATCTGTAAGGACAGACAAGGACAAATTTTGACACAAAGTGAGGATGTTCTCCAATGATGGAAGGAGTATTTTACTAAATTACTTAATATCAAATTCAGAGCACTGGAGGAAGAGGAAGAACATGAAGAAGAAATGGTGGAAGAAACCAAAATGAAGACATAACAATGTTGGATACAGAAGGAGTGATAAAGAATGGCAAAGCATCAGGTGTGGATAAGGTGGCTACAGAGATGATAAAGGCAGCAGGACCAGCAGGGTTACATTGGATATATAGATTATTTTGAGTAATATGGAAGAACAAAGAAGTACATGAAAATTGGAGGAAAGGTCTGATAATCCCAGTATTCAATAGGGGAATCACTTTCATTTAAATGTAGCAAAGATCTTTGAGAGGATATCAGAGGAAAGACTGACGATGAAAGTAGAAAAGAAAAAGGAGGAAGAACAATATGGATTTAAAAGAGAGAGATCAATTTTTGATCTAATTTTTGTATTGAGGAACATGATGGACAAAAGATCAAAGTTCAGGAAAGATTTAGTGATAGCATTTATAGGTATTGAGAAGGCATACGACAGTGTAATAGGTTGGTAATACGAATCATACGTTACACCTGCTTTTATATTTGCATCGAGGTTTCTGCAATTAAGAAATGACGTGAAATGTTTCTCCCATGTTTCCATCTTGATGTTGTTGCTGAAATGTGGTTGTCTTGGTCTTAATGCGGCAAAAGATTTTGCCTCTGCTTCTTCTGCCAATTGGGTGTGTTTCATGTCTAAATAGTTTCTTCCTTTTTCCTTTAGAGTTTCTTTGTATTTGCGACGAGCATTGTTATATCTTTCAAGTTCTTTGGGATTCTTGTTACTAGATCTTGTTTTATGTAAACAGTCTAATACGTATTTCCTTTCCGCGTAGCATTGGGCATTGAACCAAGGTTTTGACTTAATGATATTTTTCTGCTGGTACAGCTGCTGTTTTTATTGTGTCTACTACAATCCGGGCTGCATTGTTGAGTTGTCCGTTACTTCGTTCCTGGAGAACATACTGGTTTGCGGTGTATGCTGATTCCTGGAGTGTTTCTACATTGAGTGTTCTATTTATTCTGATTTGATTACTCTTTCAAGATTGAAGTGTTTTCTGTTAGTTGTTAGAGAAGTTAGAACTGGTAGGTGTATGCCCGTTAACATAGATGATTTTAGAATATGTTGACTTAGGATTCTTATAGAGGTAACGCCCTGGAGAACAATGGCTTTAAAGTCTTCACTAAAATTCTTTGCAACAGACTGACAGAGCTGGTTGACAATTCTCTCCCAGACTCTCAATTTGGTTTTAGAAGAGGTGGATCAACTCTTCAAGCAATAAAGAATTTGTTGAATGACATCCATGATACTTTAAGAAAGGAAAAAGGAAAGTTCTTCACAGAATTCATACATTTCAACAAGGCTTTCGACTTTCTGGACACAGAAATACTCATAACGAAATTAGAGCACCTGATAGGATGGGAAAACTACCTCACCGTAATAATCAGAAACATTCTGACACAAGAGTGATAATAGATTATGGCACTGCTACATCCAGTACCATAAAGCAAATGAATGGTGTACTTCAGTGGGACTCCACGAGTCTCGTCTTATTCAATATCGCAACATCTGATGTGACAAGAATCACCCATGGGATGGATAAAGACATTGTGACTTACATGTAAGCCAATGACATCGTCATAGGAGGGCTAATTCTACAAAAATGTCCAAGATACACTTGATAGACTCTCGGACTGTCAAAGGGATATAAAAGCAACTGAAGTTGTTCGACGCGAAAGTGCAGATCAGCTAAGGAAGAATGTGCACAGATGTTGAAGATTGTATGGTTATAGGAAAAGTAGATGCTGCATACAGGAAAATCAAGTAAACCTTTGGAGAAAGGAAAACTAGGTGTATGAATATTAAGAGCTAAGATGGAAAACCACTCTGAGGAAAGAAGACAAGGCAGAATGGATCGATCGATCAATCAATCAATCAATCAATCAATCAATCAATCATTAATGATCTGCATTTAGGGCTGTTGCTCAGGTGGCAGATTCCCCATCAATTGTTTACCTAGCTGATAAACTGGTCTTGGTTCCAAGCCATAAAAGCAGTGGTCATTTGCTTACTGTAGGCCAGCCCCACCACCACTATGCAGTATGTAAAAACAAAACAACCAAAGGTTG
Source organism: Anabrus simplex (assembly GCF_040414725.1). Classification (NCBI taxonomy): domain Eukaryota; kingdom Metazoa; phylum Arthropoda; class Insecta; order Orthoptera; family Tettigoniidae; genus Anabrus; species Anabrus simplex. The sequence goes on along the minus strand of NC_090267.1, from coordinate 148,502,514 downwards.
TATTCATCTACACTGTAAAGCTCCTCTCCATAACAAATGTTTCTACAGTTTCCATAAGTAAGAAGAGAATAGTGTTTGATTCCGGATGTAGCAATGAATAAATTATGTTCCTTTTTTCCAATAACTGTTATTAATTTTTCAATTCTATCCTGGAATGTTTTCTCAAAGTAGAATATTGTACTTCCTTGTAACTGATATTTATATCTCTTGTAGAAGGCAGGGTTTTGAATTTCTTGAATATACTATTATACTGCTATTCTATTGTACTAATTCCTTCAGGCCTTTAGTAATGCCTAAAAGTGTGAGATCCAAGCTTATAAGTGATTTATTGGGTTTGCAGTTGTCTAAAAAATAGCAAACTGTTGTTTTTTGTGTGTCTGTGTAAAGTTACAGGCAATTTCCTTGAATTAATGATGTTACTCACGCCCGTAGGTTTAACCTCAAAATACCCTACATGTGACACCTGGGTGGTGCTAAGCGAGCAACAATATATTTGGCAGCCAGTCTATCACTCCGATCTCCTGGCAATTACATACAATGACATATCAAACACGTCACAACAGCTCTTTTAAGAGCTCCCTAACAAGAAACATTGGACCAACCATTCGGCTCCTCCAACTAAATGTCGAAAGTATCAGCAAAGCAAAGTGTGACTATCTATCTAAACTTTTATAGGACAACAATATTGATATTGTCGCCATTCAGGAAACACATGTTTCTAATGCAGATCAGTATCGAAGCAGAGGTTGTATCCCTGGTTATACTGCTCTTGGAGTGACATATCACGATGTGTAAGGAATAGCCACCTACATCAGTAACATAAATGAAGCCTCACTTCTTTCTGAAAATACGGATGGAAATATACATACCGTTGTCACACAGTTACATGGCATTACTATAACAAATGTCTATAAACCACCTAACATTCCCTGGCCTGAACATGTCTTACATATTACAAAGCATCCTGCAATTTATGTTGGGGATTTTAACAGTCACCATGGACTCTGGAAGTACTCCAAAAATGATGAAAAGGGTAGAATGCTCATGAAATGGGCAGAGGAAAATGACCTCCATTTAATTTTCGATGCTAAAGACAAGGGCACATTTAGATCAGCTGCATGGAACAAAAATACAAATCCAGACCTCTGTTTTGTAAGCTCTAATGAAAGTGGTTTTCCTGAAAACATCACGAGAAAAGTGATTGGTGGATTTCCACATAGCCAACATAAGCCCATCCTAATTGAAATTCCTAGCACAATCTCTGTAATTAGATCAACACCACATTCTCGTTGGAATTTTCGTAAAGCTGACTGGGACCAATTTCATAGCAGAACTTGATAAGTGCATCCGATGGATTCCTCCTAAATCTAACTACTATTGGTGTTTTGCTGATGTAGTTATAGGAACAGCTAAGAAGTTCATTCCAAGAGGTTACCCCAAAGAATATATCCCTGGATGAAATGAATAAAGTGAAGCACTATTTCAAGACTTTCAACGATGTGGAGATCCTAACACAGCAACCGAGCTTCTGTCCAGTCTGGACTCATCTCGAAGGCATAAGTGGATAGAAACAGTTGAGAGGATAGATTTTACTCGCTCTAGTAGAGAAGCTTGGAGTCTTCTCAGAAAATTAAGAGGAAGCCCACCAGTCTGCAGAGAACAAGCTGAAATGACATCAGATCAAATTGCCTTTCACATCATTGCAATGTCACGAGTTCAAGGTGACAAGAAACAAACCAAATATATTAGACAACAACTTCAAGTCTTGAAGTCAACAGCATCTCAGTCTTCAGAATATACAAATCCCTTAACAGTATCCGAGATTGATACAGCACTGAAAGATCTAAAACCATTTAAAGCTCCTGGCTTCGATGGAATTCGTCACGAGTTCTTGATCAATCTGGGACAAAATGCGAAATGGCTGGCAACATTTTTTACAGACATTTTACTAACTGGACACTTATTGGAGTTCAAAAAGGCCATGATTGCAATACTAAAACCTGGCAAACCCAACAACAAGCCAGAAAATTATCGCATAGCTCTCCTTAGCTGTTGCTACAAACTTTTTGAAAGACTCATATTTAAAAGAATAAGCAGTGCCATTTAACAGCACATTCCCATGGATCAGACAGGCTTCAGACCAGATCGCAGCTGTTGTGATCAAGTTTTGGCACTTACAACATTTATGGGGTTACAAAGAAAATTGCTTTTGTTGATCTCAGTGCTGCATTTGATACCACGTGGAGGGAAGGTATGGTCTATAAACTTCTCCGGGTCATATCATGCAGAAAGATAGCAAGACTTATTAACAATATGTTGAGTGATAGGAGGCTTCAAGTTATCATCGGGAACAATGTGAGCAAGGAGAAGAATCTTAAAAATGGTTTGCCTCAAGGATCAGTCCTATCGCCACTCTTGTTCAGCTTACATATATCTGATCTTCCTGAAGTTACATCACGGAAATTCTGCTACGCTGATGATATAGCATTAGCTGTGCAACAGAAAGAATTGGAGAAAACTGAAGAGATGTTAACAAGGGATTTGTCCATTTTGGAAACTTACTTCAGGAACTGGAGACTCGAGACCAGCACCAATAAAACGGAGGTGTCTTGTTTCCATGTAAACAATCACTTAGCAATTACTAAACTGAACGTGAGTTTCTGTGGCAGGATACTTCACCACAACTGAAACCAAAAATATCTTGGAGTAACCTTGGATCAAACACTAACCGACAAGCAACATCTGCTGAACACCGCACAGAAACTGGAAACAGGTAACATCATTTATAAGCTTTGTGGAAGTACGTGGAGGTTCTTCCACAAACGTTTTACAGTCTTCAGCTTTAGGCTTGGTGTATTTAAGTGCTGAGTACTGTGCTCCAGTAAGGATGAGCAGTCATCACAGAAGACTTATTGATACTGAATCGAATTCCACCATGCGCATAATAACTGGCACCATTCGATCTACGCTAACTCATTGGCTCCCGCTTTTATCTGGAATAATGCCATCTGATTTACGCAAATCCACCACTCTCATCAAGGAATTTAATAAAATCTTAAGGAACCCCAATCTACCTGTACATGAGGATCTACGAACTATAAACCAATACAGATTACGTTCACGCCATCCAACTTTACGTAACGCCTTAGGCATGGTTGCTAGAGGCTACAACCCAACTACAGAGTGGAAAAGACTGTGGGAAGCAGCAACGAAGATCCACCTGCACAGTATGTTCTTGAATGCCAAACTTTCAAATGGATTCCAGCTACCATGGTCTGCTCTGAACAGAATAAGAACAGGCCATGGCAGATGCAGAGACATGCTGTGTAAATGGAACAAGTTGCCGACACCCGCATGCGATTGTGGAGCTGCAAAACAAACCATACACCATATTGTCAGAGAGCGTGAAACGTGGGCATACACAGGCAGCAAAGTGGATTTTCTGATGGCAACTCAGAAGCAATAAAGTGGATCGATGATCTTGACATTCAGTTGTAAGGAGTCTTTTCTTGTTCATTGTTTTCTTGTATGTAAATATGTATATAATTTATTTCTGTAGTAAACTTGATTGTATGGGCCATACGCTAAATAAATAAATAAATAAAATGATCAAGTCTATTGTATGTCCTGATATGCCCACTGGGTTGTTAACAACCCACCCTAGAAAACCACTTTCTTGTAAAAAATAGTTAAAATCTCCTATATTATATTAATTCATAGTACAAGAAGGCAGAAATACCAAATTCTTAAAAACAGAATTTAAAAAAATGGAATCAGAACTTAACAAATCTCTGAAGTTTCTAGACCTAACTATAACAAGGAATACTAGAAAACTAATTTATGATGTTTTTAGAAAAATCTACCCAAACCAGATGGGCTCCAGGATGAAGAGTCCTGTTTTATAGTGTTGATGGTTTGGGTAGATTTTCTAAAAACATCATAAATTAGTTTTCTAGTATTCCTTGTTATAGTTAGGTCTAGAAACTTCAGAGATTTGTTAACTTCTGATTCCAATGAGAATTTAATGAAAGCATCTATTTATGATTTACATTTGATCTAATATAGTCTAGTCTAATCTAATCTACTTCCTATTTTTCCTTGTGGAGCAAAGAGCATCCAGGAAAGCTCTCCGTTCGGTACATTCTGCAGCCAGGTCTTTTATGTCATCCAATGTTTCCTCGGTTCCAATCAGTTCCTCTAACTGTTCACCTCCAAGTGTTTGTAGGTCTTCCAAGCTTCCTCTTTTCTATTGGATTCCATTCCAAAACCAGCATTTCAACTGCTCCGTCCTGTTTTCTTAAAGTGTGTCCTATCCATTCCCACTTTCTTTTCCATATTTCTACATCAGTGGGTTTCTGGTTGGTTTCCTTCCACAAGTTTTCGTTTGTGATCACTTCAGGCCATCTGATAGTGATGAAACTCCACAGACAGCGATTTACAAACACCTAGAGTTGGTGTGCAATTTGTTTAGTGATCTTCCATGATTCACAGCCGTAAGGGAGAATTGGTATTGAAAAGTTCGATCTTGGTTTTGTCACGACCGTGTGTCGCGACGCGCCCCCTTTCATGTCTCACGCCGAACGAACGGACTTGAGCGTCTCGAATCCGCGACCTCCGAGACCAAGGATATTGAGTATTGATCTAGAGTTTCTATGATCATGTAACAGTGGCAAGAAGTTATAATGTTTCAAATATTGAATGATAATTTTATTAAGTGAAAGAGAGTTATAAGTATTCAAAGCATAAGACTTCATACAAGTTTTACTTGAAGCAAGCTGGTGCAACACAAAGTGAATGCATGTGTAATGTTGTGCAATAGTCAGCTACAAGACGTCAGTGTAAAACAGAAAACGCAAAAGAAAGTTCTGTAAGTGTTTCTAGAGGCGAAGAGAAGCAAATATCACGCAGATTGTTGACGCAGTAAGAAGCGAGTTGTTCGAGTAAATTCAATTACACTCCCCCATCAGTTAGTGGGAGGGACACATGAATCAATCAGACTTAAAACTACAAACTTCTGGAGAAGTAGAGGGAAAAAGCTCCAAGAGGCTTCAAACATATTATATAGAGCAGGGCTTTCCAAATGGTGGCCCGCGAAGGCATATTCTGCGGCTCACGACAGCTTTTAAAAATTATTTTAAGAAATGTGAAGAAAATTTACAAGAAATATTTCATAGCTCATTCAAAAATGTATTAATTTTTGTAGCCTTTATAGAACCAAGGCACATACAACTGTATATCATTGTTCCCTTCATACTACTCCCACTAAATTGTCCTTCTTTAAGTATTGCTTTGAGTGCATTATTCATTTCAGTTTGTTTTAGGTATATTTTTCTTTCTTGTCATTTGTCAAAAATTACTTAAAATGAACTGACATTGATGGGTGCTCTTCAAAATTAAATTGCCCTGCGTACAGTAGTATTGTAAGCAATTGAAATTATTAAACCTTTGTTTAATTTGGACTATGCATATTATTTCATACTGGTACTTCTGTTCTGTTTGCAGAATTCTACGAAAATTGGCCTATTATTGAAGTGCGGCCCGCTATCCTGTCTAAGGCTGCCAGTGTGGCTCTCGAGCCCTTACAAATTGGAAATCTCCGATATAGAGAATGATACTTCGACCGATCAGGAGAATTACAATCTAGGACCGGTTTCGACCCTTCATAGGTCATCCTCAGCTATATCAGAATCACATGTGGGGCATACAGGCAGGAATTTCACGACTAGATATAATGAGCACGTAAACGCAATTAGGCATAATCATTTCTCGGCAATAGGGCAACATATGCATGAATATAAGCACAATTTTATGGACATAAATAACGATTTAAAAATATTAAATGTAGAACCTAAAGGTCCTTTGCTTAATATAAGTGAAGAATTATATATAACACTAGATCAGTACGCAAATCCTAATTATAATATAAATGAGTTATCTGAAAAAACTAATATTTTGTTCAATAAAATCGTCCCTATCTTAAAAAACGACGTCAAAATAGTCAACAGACGACGTCATACACAAGCTACGGCGCAGACAGCGAACCTCAGTGACTCCGCCCATACACACGAAACAACCTCCCCTACTTATCCCTCCGCCCCTCTCACAACAGACAACACTAGAACCATCAGTACGAGGTACATTACTCATCAAACGGCCAAGAAACTTGCATTTCAAACATCCAGCAGTAAGTAAATTAATTCAGGCTTTACAAATTCACACAATATCACACTTCTATTGAAATCTAACTCACTTCATTCATTTTGGCTTACAGACTTTACCAGCCTTAAAAAAGGGAAAGGAACCACCACAGTCTTACGGCATTTGATGGGAGAAAACTCCAGAAGTTAGGCCAGAACTGAATCACACATATATTCCATAATTTAACACGCATCAAGCTTATATTGATCCATTTCACAGTTATAGGAATGTGCTGTTATTTACAAATGGAACCTATAAAGATCAACATTCGACATATATAAAAAAAGGCAAATTATGGAAATATAACGCAAGAATCAAGGCCAACACGTTTCAGTGTCATTAAACACACTGACTATATTACTAGACATTCAAGTGTTTTTAAAACTTCTGTAGTAAATGATACATTCAATTTAATAGACATTTATGTTTTATACAATACATAATCAACATAATATGAAACTTGTAATTTTATGCAAGAAGGAACTGACATTTGATCATTAGGTTTAAAAGCCAACCATACACAGCATATTTAAACATTATCAATATCTGATGTTATATAAGACAAATTGTTATAATATTTTACCACATAACAACGCAAGATCCAAGCAATAAGCATTTTAGACTTTACGGTACAATGATTAGACTTTAAAGTAAAGTTTTGTAATTTTAATTTTTAATTTTAACAAAACGCTTAGAAATTTGTAAGTTTTTTAGATAAGTTTTCACTGAAAATTATGAAACAATACATCATGAAGGTCTTTCAGAGGTATAAGATAGAAATGCAAATGTGATTCTGATATAGCTGAGGATGACCTATGAAGGGTCGAAACCGGTCCTAGATTGTAATACTTTACAAGAAAATAAATGTATTGATTAGGTGGAATTTTTCTTTCCTTTTATGAAGATTGGTAAATGTCAATACGGAAAATGAAATTCATAAATCAAGACGATCAGGAGAATCCGTTGAACTACTGAGCAAGCAATGTGTGTGTGGCTGTGTGTCAGAAAGGGAGAGAATCTAGTTAGCCGCCGCATAGGCAGGTTGTAAGACTAGGCCATAGCAGTGCAGAATTTGTAAGTCATGTGTGTGGCATTGTCGCATAACGAGTAGTGTTTGGCCGCGAGCTACGGAGAGAAACAGTCCAGAAGGTGTAAAGTGTTACGCGAGGCAGTGAGGGAATCACTGTGTACAACATAGTTAGCAGGCTACTAGTACGACGACTTAGAGCTGCAACGACTAAGTCACTTTGTCGTAGCTGTCAGCCTAAAGACTGGGAATGAACATCAAACTGTTTGTCAGAAAGGCCGAGTATCATAGTGAGCCTATCCTATCAGTAAACATAACCTTGTAGTCAGAACTGTTGGGAAATAGACTACTGTGATCGACGACTGAGTTTGAGGGTGTCGTGCTCGAGTCCCGGAGTTACACATCCACTTGAACTAAACATTGTGTTACTCATCGCGACTACGGTATGGTGGGCGCAGAGAAGAAGTCAAGAAAGAAAAAGTCTCAGATGGAAGAAGAAATCGTCAATCAAAAGATAAGTAATTGCCAAGTTTTGTAAGGTCTGATCTTATTGTATTACAGAATGTAAATGAACTGGATAGTCAAGGACTTGATAGAGACTATCTAAGCAAGAGCTATAAGTGTATCTGTACAAAGATTTTCAGGTTTCTTAATTGTATAATTTGTAAATGTACAATATGTGCCTATCTAATCAATACAGGTGAAGGAAAGAGTATGTGAGTGGAAAGGTGATCTTGTTATTTCTAAGACTAAGCTCCCGAAAAATCCAAACCTTAGTCCCCAGCCTGCCGTATCCTTAAGGTCCGACAGTTTTTTATGAGAGGTTACTATTCTTCCAAATAGGGCATTGTAAAATGAATGACCTGTCTGTTTTCCAGATTCAAGCCTTGATATCTTCCTCTGTGCCACCAGTCTTTGTCATTGTGCTTCCTAGGTAGACAAAAGAACTAACTTTCTCTACTTGCCTGCCAGATATGGTGAGCTGGTTATTTGCAGTACCATTGATTCTCATCTCCTTTGTCTTCGCAAAGCTTACGCTCCACATCTTCAATGTTATTGGAGAGTAGGCAGGTCACCAACAAAGTCCAAATCTTCAAGGGAGCAGCCTTCCTCCCACTTTTCCCCTCCACTGCCTTTCCCATAATACAATCCAACATGAGTGAGAACAATGTAGGAGCAAGGACGCAACTTGGCGAACACCAAAACCAATTGCGAAAGGCACAGTTACGTTTCCTTCATGGATGATTCAACATTCGTATCTATCATATATCTTGAGGATTATGTTGGAGATTTTATCTGGAATGCCGTATTCATTCAACGTAATTCATGTTGCGTTCCAGTTCACCGAGACAAGTGCATTTTTCAAAAATCTACAAAGGTGAGATAGTGGGCTCTGCCATTTTACACTTTGTCCTAGAATGATGCAAAGAGTGTTTATGAGATCACTACAGCTGTGAATTTTGCAGAATCCAGCTTATTCTTTGTGCAATTTGCGATTGACTGTGACCCTGATTCTATTGGGGATGATGCTTGATAGTAATTTGCAGGGGATGGACAACAGTGTGATGCCTCTCCAGTTGTTGCAATGCGCAGTATCACCTTTCTTTGGGATCTTTACGATTATTCCTCTTTTCCAGTCTCTTGGCAATTTCTCTTCCTGCCATGCCTTTTCAAAAATTGGCTTCAGTAGGCTGACTGACATTTCAGTATAGACTTTGAGAATGTCCAGGGATATGTTATCGACTCCTCGTACTTTTCTGTTCCTAATTTGGTTTAGTGCTGTTCATATTTCTGCAGTAGCTGGACAATGCAGCGGGATATCTGGATCTACACTAACAGTTTCAATTACCTGACATTTACATTTGATTAGAAAAAAATAATTAAACTAAAAAAATCAAGGTATATTGAGTTTAGATTTCTTATTTAACCGATTATGTGTATTTTTGTATTTTATGTTTAAAATATATGAAAATGCTGGAAGTAGAAGTTAATGTTAGTAAAAACAAATTCTCTATTCCATTATGTAGTTTTCAATAAAGAGATTAATAAAAGAGAGTGGGAGGAATAACTGATGATTAAAGTCAGTCTGAACAACCAGTCACCTAGAATATGTGGTTAATACCCTCTGGCTACAGTTTCAGCCACTGCGATGGTTGAAAGCGATCCTTTTTATTATTTGACAACTAGATCAGCAACAGTGAAAACAAATTCTTTTCTGTACCATAATTATACTGGTACATGTTCAAAGTCTCACAGCCTGTGCTGTAGAAAGTAAACAGCAGTAAGCACAGCATGGACTCTTCCTTCAACTAAATTAGTCTCATACGCCAGGCTCTACAAGTGCCCCTACTCATCAAAAAAAGAAAGTCGGGCGAGATCAGAACAAGCTTGTATTGCAGCAGCAGGTCACACTTTCGAGCAGTCTTAGTATAGGATTACAACTGATTTGAAATGCAGTATAACTCTCAATCACATTGAAAAGTACCTCAATTATCAATTTCCAACCAACAGTTACTAATGACATAACATTTTATTACGCCCAGTATAAATGACAGACAATCTATATAATAAACAGGAAATTATCACCAATGAAATTCAAGACTGAACAAAAGACTACTTACACATCAATCATTTCTGCCTTTGTCTTTTTAGGAGGAGGTGGCTGCTCACTCCTTTCTGCAGAAGGCCTCTTCTTACAAGGTGATCTCTGAAGCTGACGTAAATCTACATCCTTTGTAGTGGCATCTACAATTGTTTCTGGAATCACAACTACAGTGGTCATTTTATTAATATCACATATTAACATACTGTCCTAAGGTACCACACCAACCAGGATCCCATGGGGAAATAATACATTTACCATATACTGAAATAAACTTACAACAATACCTTGATACTTCCAATTCCTCATTCTGTAGTAACATAGTGAAAAGTATACACAACAATATTCAAAATTAGTTAACTGAAATATTCTGTAAATTTCCATACAAAAAATTATCACATTTAACAGGTAAAATTCTAGTTTTACAGATAAAACAGAATTATCTGTATTGAGTTATCAGACCTTAATTTTTATTTATTTTAATGTTAAAGTAATATTTTTAAACATTATCAAGTCTGATTTTTCACACTGAATACTTATGTTACAAACCTAGTGGCCATGATCGTTAAGGTATCAAGTCTTTACGGTCTAGCACAATGGTTGACTGGTTCAAGTCCCTTGGTGGAAAATTTTTGGCTGGTGGGATAGGAGAGATGGTGATATACAGTATAATTTCTAATCATTAGATTGTGTGACAATAGCCTGGGTTCAATTCTGAACCTATCCACAATGGATGTAAATATTTATTCCCATAGCAAACCTGAAATATTTACTTTCAAAAGTAAAAAATTAGGAGAAATTTGGCAGCAAATCGTGACGTATTACATCACTGATGGCAGAACCTGTACTAATTCATTATAATACAATACATTAACAACTCTATTTGGCCTACACACACACATATATATTTCATTATTTGTATGTGAAGATACTAAATACTGAACATACGTGAACTTTAGGAACATGCAACTTATCCTTGAACATGCTGAACACATTACGACTAATTGTTGTTCAACACACCTGTAGCTGACTTAGCCCTCTTCAGAAACTCTGAACTAAATTTTTGCTCAAAGCACTTGCCTTGCTGAACTGATTTTAAGGCTAAAAAGTTTCTCCGAAGTATATTCAGACAGTAAGGATCTGAACTGTGTTTTTGTCTTTGTGACTGCTAAAAATCCTTTCACATTCTACATTCCTATGTGGAATTGATAAAACAGCAAACACCTTAGAGAATCTATCATACTTAAGTACACCATCAGCTGATTTCATCGGACCTTCCAATGCCCACTGAATATAAATTCTTCCTTTTGCCAGGTCTGTTTCTTCGAAATGAAAGTTACAGAAATGGGAGTGCAGAATAATAATTTCTTTATCTAAATGTCCCGTTTCACAAGTAAGTATGTTCGGAAACTTGTTAATGAAAAATCTAAGACTAGAAAATGATGCCTACTTATAGCGGAATTATTTGCAACTTCTGCATTAATTAAAACTTCCTCTTTGAACAGAAATTTGTGTACTATGTAGTCACATCGCATCCCCAGTAGAACAGTGTTGTATGTAAAAAAAAGTGACTTGAGTTACATACATCATCTGATGTGCTCTTTTATGCTCTTTCGTCCTAGAATACTGTTGTCATTTATTTTGTCGATGTAATGATTTTACTGGCGTTACTTCCGTTTTCTATTTTATACTTTTTCACTAATATCAAGTAGAACACTGTAGTACCTAAGTTACAACAGCAATTTACTTATTAACATCAAGTAGAATCCTGTGGAATTTAAGTTACAACAGTTTTCGACAGCGATTCACTTCACATGTAACTTAGATGTGACAATGACATCATTTTGGCACCTATGATGGCCTTCTTTAATGTGCAATATTGTTGTAACAGTGGAAAACATTGTATGCGAGTACTGCTATTCACATTCTCATTCTGTTCGCATGAGATAAGCAGCTATGAATACGCTTGGTCAATTTTCTTGTGGAAAATATTCTCTTCAGTTAGCTAAGGAAAAGTTTCTATCTGAATAACAGGAGCAGCAAAATGATGAAGCAGAATACGTTGAAGGTGAATATTATCAAAGCAGTCCATGCCCCTCACTGGATCCAATGGTCATTAATGTAATGAAATATATTTTAAAAAAGGGTGTTGCAAATGAGAATGATTTTGCTAATACACGGATAAATTGCAATATTACAAAAAATATAACTTAAATATTTGTATTATTAGCGTAATTTGTATAAAATTAAGCTTCCTATAACACAAAAGACTGCATGAAACAAGTCATAAGGACACTGATCAGTTGATTAACTTGATGCCGATATTAAATGTTTGATTTCAGATGTACCGTATAGTGTAAGTCATCCAGTTACCAACAACGGAAATGAAGAGAACTTCACTGCTTATCATACCTTGTTGCCAGATAGTTCATCTCAGCTCGATAGCTGCAGTCGCTTAATTGCGGCCAGTGTCCAGCATTCGGGTGATAGTGGGTTCGAACCCCACTGTCGGCAGCCCTGAAGATGGATTTCCGTGGTTTCCCATTTTCACACCAGGCAAATGCTGGGGCTGTACCTTAATTAATGCCATGGCTGCTTCCTTCCTACTCCTAGCTCCTTCTTGTCCCCTCGTCGCCATAAGACCTGTCTGTCGGTGCGACGTAAAGCAATTCTTACAAAAAAAAAAAAAAGTTCATCTCAGAATTTAATAAGTGAAGAACCAGTACTCACACCTTTAACAAATGTCGTGACTTGACCAGGAAATTATGTATTTGAAAATGAAGTTTGAAGGCAAATTGACAACAGGGAAGAAATCAGTGTGAACGTCCAGAACGTAAGTGTTAAAACAACTTTCATATTCACTGTCTATTCCCTGTTATTTCTCCTTTCATATTCAAATATCATGAAGTTTAAATCTAATTCTGCCTTTAACGAGGTGATAAATTCTCTTGTGAACGACCCTGCATGACTGTGGAATGTCAAAGCTGGAGTCCCACTGATAACAGATGAGAGGTGTAGTTGGTGAAAGAAGGGCGAGTTATGTCCACCCGCTATCTAGGTAACCATCTCCGAGAATGAACAGCAAATGCTGGAGCTAAGCTCATGCAGTTTGAAGTAGTCGTCGTGTATTGTCGCTCTTTTCTGTGAACTGTGTTAGATAACCTTGCAAGTACTGTATGCCATCGTACCATTCATAGTTTTACAAGTTGTTTTACATCTTGCTATGCCTGATCCTGTTGTAAAACGTATTCACTGATAATATATTTTATTCATAAGAGTAAGTATAGCAAAATAATGGAGCGAGGAAAGAGGATTTAGTTATATTATTACTATTGTAAGTAATTTTACTTGCAGGTTGAAGGAAGTACTTCAGCATCTGTTCATCACAAAGGCAGAGCTTTAATACTGAACGTCCCGCCATTATATTCAGAAAAGGTTGAACCATCATTAGCCACGCCATTAACAGCACAAGGAGAAAATGATAAGGAAACTGAAGTTTGCAGGTCAAGGTCGAGACAAAGAAGGAAGGAGGAGTGAAAGAAAATTAAAATGAAGATGCAAAGAAACACCAGACAATCTTACGTTTCCAAGAGAAAAAAAGTAGTCCGTGAGAGATCGGTTAAAGTTCCAGGTGGTGCCAAGTGTAGACTAAATTGTTCCGATAGATTCACAAAAGAGGATCGGGAATTATTGTTTAGGAACTTCTGGGGTATAGTTGACCTTACGAGACAACGCGGCTAAATGATGTCACATGTGACAGAAGTTACACAGCATATGCATACAAGAAAGAGGGAAGTACACGTTCATCAAATTTGGCATATTACTTCACTCTACCAGAGGGTGAGAAACAGAGAGTTTGCAAGATATTTTTCCTTCATACCTTAGACATCGGTGAAAGATATGTCTATACATCTTGAAAAAAAAAAAAAAAGATTTGGGAATTGTTACAGGAGAGAAAAAGGGTAAACGTGGCCATCATAAAAGAGTTTCAGATGCCAAAGACAGAATTAAAAAGCACATTGCATCTTTCGTTGTGGTTGAATCTCATTACTTGACAAAGCAAACACAAAGGCAGTATCTCGATGGACAGCTGACTAACTGAAATGTACAGAATGTACAAGACCCAGTGTTTGGAACAAAATTTTCCGTTTGGAAAAAGGCACCTTTATGAATCAATATTTAATCAGGAGTTTAATTTAGCTATCTTTAAACCAAAAAGATCAGTGTGCTGACTGTGAAATGTATAAGATGCTGGGTCAAAAGAACAAGTTCAACTACAAAACGTGTATCAAAACCATATAAAGCAATAAGATCTCTCTCATGAAGAAAAGGGTAGAGATGTGCACGAGTCAAGAAAAAATGGAGAAAGCAAGATATGCTGTTACGATTTATAAGCTGTGTTGGAAACACCGTGTGGTCAAATATCTCGCTTTCATTACAAAAGAAAATTGTCAACATATAATTTCACTATTTTTGATATAACCTCCAGCATGGGTCATTGTTTCATGTGGGACGAAACACTAGGGAAAACAGGACCTAACAAAATTGGCAGCTGTGTATAAGAATACTTAAAATCAATGTAAGGGTAAAGACATGATTTTTTACAGTGATAACTGTGTAGAACAGGGCCTCTCAAACACCTAAAATCTCAGGCGTGCAAACTAAAGCTCAGAGTTCCTGTGCACAGTGCATCGGTCCCACTCGGCTCTGACCAACACTTCGTCTCCGGGCTACTTGGCTAAGCTCGGGTCGGTTTTGGAGCGCTACAGAGCTAAAGAGGAAGAGGGAGACAGGCGGAGTGAGGGAGACAGGCGTGGGGGAAAGAGAGAGACAGCGCTATTGCTCCAAATCGAAGAGTGGGGCTCTGCACTTTGGTCAACCAAGCAAAGTCTTCTTTTGCACCATGCACAGCGCAATGCACTGGTGCATGCACCCTGAGAGGCCCTGGTGTAGGACAATAGAAAAACCGATATCTCGTCAGTATATTCATGTTAGCTGTTTGTTACTTGTTACTTATAATTCACAAATTTCTGATAAAGGTTCAAACAAAATGAAGGGGATTCCATGCATTCCTGCATTGAAAAGCAGATGCAAAGAGTCCTTAAAAGTGGGCCAGTATATCTGCCTAGTCAGTGGGTGCCAGTAGTCAAACTCATTAAGAAAACTGGAAAACCTTATAGTGTGAATGAAATGGGGGTTAATGATTTCTTTGATCTCAAGAAGCTTTCAGCAGAAATTGGCAAAATTTTTACAGTGAATACAAAAGGATGTGGGTTGAAATAAAGGTGTTGAAAGTGAGCAAAGACTGTCCTGGGTCATTTTTCTACTAGACAGGGTATGATGAAGATATCTACACGGAAGTTTGTATCAACTACCGTCAATGCGGAAGACATGGTACTTGCTTAAATTTGGAACAAGCTTACACGGAGACATAAAATATCAGTACTAAAGAAAAAGGATCTGTTACAACTTTTTGTTTCGAAAATGATCCCTTCTCAGTACCATGATTACTACTAAAACTTGCCAGAAGCAAATGATGCACTGTAGCCGACAGTGATTTGGAGTAGGATGACAATTATTGCCGTTTTGTGATATTTTTAATATTATAAAGCCTGTTGTTTTGTCTGAGATTTTTTATGTTTTTAAAGTGGTTTGTTGAGAATACAAGTGTCTCCTTCTACGATAAGACTGTTTGAATTTTGTGAACACTTGAATTTGTATAATTTATCATTTATATAGATTTATGTGATTATACATTGAACGTTTTTTCCAATAAAGCATAGTAAAACAATTTACACGAAGAGCAAATAATTCACTGGGACCCAGAAGAAAACTGTCTTAAGTACAATAGTGTTGTATTACCAATGATTTTGAGGTAATTGTTGCTGTCAGTCCCAGTAGAATACTGTTGTATGTTCAAATAATTTTATTTATACATTTCTTAATACGTTCCAGTAATTCTAGTAAAAATCCTGTACTAAACATCAATAAAAGTATGTCCTTCCACAATAGAAAAATAGATGTAAGACTGCATTCTGTGATTTGTTCAGCTAATTTTACACCACTAAAACGTTCTCCTGAAAAGTTCCCAAGTATTCACCAAAACAAACGCAGAGTTCCCTATCATCAGATCACAATCATCCTTTTGATTTGCTGGAGTATGATAATCTACAACAAGGAAAGAGGAGAAGCTTTTAATAACATGTGGTTTCACAAACCTTGACATCACATTCTTCAATAGTTCCTCCAAAACTGACTTCAGTAAGTGGATGTGTGGCATACTTTACTAAAGAGCTACGTTTGGATTCTGAAAGTATTCATAAAACTTGAGAGAAAAAAGTAAAAAGATTTGTGAAAGTTTGATGAAAGGAACATGAACGGTCATTCTTCACGTGATAAAGCATGGCTCTTAGTGACATCAGTTGTTTAATTTTTTTAATTTTTTGGGGGGGTAAAACTGATGACTGGGTTTTCCTTTTAACTGAGGAGTGTGGTGAAATGTTATGACAATGCTTCACTTTTTCAGACAAACAAGACATCTGCACTTAGACTGTGCTTAGGAATTTTGTAAGTCTTCAAAGTTTCCATCTAACAATCCTTACTCACAATTTTGCTCCTGAATAAAATAACCAAAGGATGCCACTGCAGCAAAATCCTATCTAAACACCACCTTAGTGATAACCATCGAGTAGGCACATGCTTCAGAATTTTTCTGATCTCTGTGTTGTGTACATTCTGAAATTCTCTGAACTTTCCTTTCCTCTTTGCATTCCTTTCCATATAATAAAAAATATCAATTATACTTTCATCTACATTTCCAGACAAGCACGCCGCACCCTTCTCTGCAGCAAGATTAATTAGGTGACAAGAGCTTCAAACATCCTGCCACACCATTCTTTAATCCTACCATTACTGGAACATTATCAGCACCAAGACTAGGCAGTTTTTTTAATAGAATGCAGAATTCCTGAAAAGTTGAGAGCAAACGATTGACAGTAATACCAGTAATACCTCCTCCTAAATTAGGCAGAAAGAGTAGACAGCTCTGAATTTCGTAGAGTTCAGGCCTAAAAAACGTTTTTATTGCTACCATCAGTAGCAGCAGAAAATGCATTCACCTGCAAATGTGATACAATTTTTGCCCTTTCTTTCATGCACATTTCTGTAATGATAGTTGCTGTTTTTGTTCTAGCACACCTATATCATTAAAAGAGGAAGAAGAAGGTAACAGCACTCCACCAGACTGAACTGAGTAAAACGAGAGTGGGCGCATAACATAAGCATTGGGAGGACATGGTGCGTGTGGCCAAGTAATGGATGACAAAATGTACCTAATTCTATGGCCTCTGTCACTTTCTACACACTGGGCACTCTCCTTATGTTTTTTCGCTTGCAAATGTTTTGAGTATATAGCACTTCCTGCCATGCGCAAATGAAAAATCACACCTACATATAGTAAAGAATGTCAACGTTGGTCCCTTCCTGGATTCACTGAAACTCTTTCCTGTAAGATCTTTTAAACACTGCATCATATTTCTTTTTTTTTCCCCGTTTTCATTTTGGCAAAAACAAATATTAAGACATACAACCAAGAAATACTACTTCGTGACTTAACACGAGCATTTATGTAGGTCCTGCCCCGGGTAGACATCTATGATGTTCTACTTCTGAGGTTAGGTTACTCATTTGCAACTTCCATTTCCTATTATTAAGCTATTTGACTGTATTACAGACCAAAGATGAGCGCATGGCTGGCCACCGTGTCCTGTACTACCATCCAGTTGTGATTATCAGAACTACTATCGACCAGCCATACTCAGCCATATATCGATAGAACGAGGAAACGTGCGGGAGTTTAACCCCTATGCACCTGTAAGCGGACTCTTAAGCGCTCGAGAGGATGCGCCAGGACACCACAAGCGGACATGGAATGCCGAATGAACTTTCTCCCGCCCCTCAAGATCCGATTGAGACTGCCAGATTTGAACCTACGATCTTGGTACCGGGATGTGCACACTTTACCGCTGATCCTCAGACTGAATAATCATAATAATAATAATAATAATAATAATAATAATAATAATAATAATAATAATACACCGAGTGAGTCACACGCCTGTAAGTTCGTATTTGGGACATAGGTTCGAATCTCATCATTTGCTAACTCGTGATTTGTTTCCCATTAGTTCCTTATTTCAAAATCGGGCAAATGTTAGACTCGTGTCATATAATTAAGGCCATAACCCACACTAAAGAACTTCCGAGGTGAGATAAGTTAATGACAAATTTAAGATTTCAAAGGGTGATCCTCAGACTGAATAATCATAATAATAATAATAATAATACACCGAGTGAGTCATACGCCTGTAAGTTCGTATTTGGGACATAGGTTCGAATCTCATCATTTGCTAACTCGTGATTTGTTTCCCATTAGTTCCCTATTTCAAAATCGGGCAAATGTTAGACTCATGTCATATAATTAAGGCCATAACCCACACTAAAGAACTTCCGAGGTGAGATAAGTTAATGACAAATTTAAGATTTCAAAGGGATTTTTTAATGTGTTATATTTCTGTATTGTTCTGTTTTTTGTGTCATAAGCAATGAAGTTCTCAATAACATAAAACAGGTCCCGTGATAATAGGCACAGTCGATCGTCCACTATACTGTTTTAACCAAAAGCTTGCAACACCCAGGTTGCATACTAAAAAGTTGGCGGATTCCTAGCAATGTCAGAGGAAAGGGCGAGTGGGTTCATATGGGTTAATAATAATGGTTTGTAATGTAATACTTTAATTAATACGAAAATTACTGAAAATGCTCTAAAAATCTGGGGATCGGTCCTGATGATCGGGAGATCGGAAAGAATGATGAAAAATCAGGAGAGTCTCGCTTAAATCGATAGAATTGGCATGCCTGTATTTATTAATTTATATTGGAATTACTGTCTGCAGTGTTCATATGGAATGGGGTCATATGACACAGCTGAAAGCTATTCCTTTGTTGGGTGAAGATGTTAAGCTGACTCTTAGTATTATTAGACAGGAGTAGACTATATGCCGACACCAGGTTTCACTATCTCCCTATCTCATTATTATCACCTCCACCACCACCACCACCACCACCACCACCACCACACACTCGGACATGCAGGTCACCCATGGATGTCAGAGTGAAAAATAGAGAGAACTGAACCAGACCTTTCTGGAGGTCACATGCTGCCATTCATAGAGCCCTACGCGGATATACAAAATATCATCCGCATCGGCACTTCCTTCACCCGCACCCGCGAATGGTATTGAAACGGATAGATCTGTTAACACAATACATTAGGCCTGATACCTGGCACCAGAACCCCCTACAGTCATAGGTTTATGAGGTATTTTCTCTTGCGACAACTACCGATGTATTGACCTTTGTTCCTTCTTTCCATTAACTGCGGGGAGGAGCCAGTTAGGCTTAGGTAACATTTACAGCTTTATGGTGTCAGGGCTTTACATATAACACCATTCTCCCACACCAATATCAAGGTGGCCTAACCACAAGTAAAAATAAGAGTATATCTGAGTGAAAATCAAGAAACTTCATTATTTAGAAATTATCCGCAAAAGTATCCGCACTGCCATACAGTATGCATCCGCCAAGACACTAACTTAGCGGATATCTGCATCCGTGCAGGGCTCTAGTCATTCAGTAGTTAATTTTTTCAGAAGGTCTTGAAAAACTGTCAATGATTTTATAGTGAAATAACTAAATAATGAAAATGTTATTTACTAAACAAAATTCAATTATTGTAGCAGATATGTCATGATATTTACTCATTTTGATAAGTATATGTTCTTATCACCACAATTTACTCCAATTCATCAGAAACTTAAGTTTCAACTTTATTCAAAGTCATCCTCAGCCTAGAAATACAACAGAAAAAGATGCCAAGTTCTTGTTATATATCTTAAGTACTGATTCCTCATATTTTGTATTACAAGCTAAGGTACATTAAAATATTTCTTAAAAATTAAATTTAAAAAATAGCTGGACATACCTTCTGTAATGTGATGGTTTGACGCCAACAAACATTACTGACACAGGAAAATTGGGCAGTGGAAATAAGCTAAGGGATGGACATGTATAATTTAGTAATCAGAGTGGTCAAGAAAGGAAGTTTGTTTATTTATACATGTTTCCCCTTAGTTTATTTCTACTGCCCGATGTTCCTTTGTCAGTACTTTGCATTAACGACAAACCTTCACAATGCAGAAGGTAGGCCTAGCTATTTTTAATTAGATTAAAAAAAAATTAATGTACCTTAGTGTGTAATACTATATGGAGTCTGTACTTAAGATATGTAACAAAAACTTAGGTTTCTCTGTTGGACTTGAAGGCTGAGATTGACTTTGAATAAAATCAAAACTTAGGTTCCTCAATTAAAATAATTTGTGGTAAAACTACAACTCAAACTCATCATAAACAAAATTTATTGATAGAGATATCCAAACAGCACAATAATGCATTTATTCTTCAGGCATTTTATTTCAGGTCCACGATTTTTTTGTTGTCGCTAATTTATCTTTAATTCTTAGTTTATGTTGCCGACTGACAAGCCAATGTAGAATCTCCTAAAACATGTTTGGTTATATAGTACTAAAACTTCAACTGGAGGCAGAAACATTCATTCCTAGATCTATTCATTCAGTCAAATGCTTCTAAGACAAGAAAAAAATATCTGTACTTGTAAAACCAGATATGAAGTCATACACTGTCAGCAGTAAAATAAAGGACAAGAATGGTGTCAAAGGAACTTATTGAAATATATAAAGTATAACTTACGAAAAATATTCATATTCATGATAGAGTTCGTTTAGAGAGATAACATAGACTTCAAACTTCAGTGTTGTATGTTCCTGATCATGTTAGTCACATCTGCTGGTACTTAACTGCAGAGTATGGAGCCAAGGAAAAGAGCAATAAGGCAGCCTAGTTTAACACTGTCTTGAATACCATATAACTTCCACATGGAGATTAAATAAAACAAATGAAAGAAGAGGAGAGACACATTCACTCTTATTGGTAGGCAATATGTGTTATGTAGTTCCAATATCATGATGAATTAGAAAAGATTAAAAATCTACTTGCTAGCCATTGAGCAGGGAGCAGGGATGGGAAGGAAAGGGAGGAATTGCGACAGGTGGTCTAATGTTCTAAGGGAAAGGAGATTGCAGGCTAAGGGCTCTATTCAGGATCAGAATTAAGGACAGGTGTCTGTGAGAAATCGGTACGAATCACTCCAGGTAGAACAACAGAGGGAAAATGAGGAACAGGGAACTGTTGCTAAGATGTGTGGAAGTAGGAGGAAGGGAAAAGGTAGGAAAGGGAAATGTAGAGCAGATGATAGGAAAAGTCAGGTGGAACAGGGTCAAGGGCGAAAGAAAAGAGAGGAAGAAGTAGCTTCTGCAGCTATCAGGAAAGACAGGGCTAACCAGGAGGGGAGGGAATCAAAGGAGGTGAGTAGGGTTGAGGCTCCGGTCATGGGGGATTCCATCGTTAGACACGTGAGGGGAAAATGTGTGGAGGAAAGGGAACCAGGGTAGTGTGTTATCCAGGAATTAGGTTGAGGTAGAGGCTGAGAAAAGTAGAAGAGAAGGAGGAGGGGAAAGAGAAGGTGGTAGTGTTTCACATTGGTATCAACAACGTAAGGCAAGCTGGTATAAGTACCAACATAGTTGGGGATGTGTGGGATCTGGTAAATGTAGAACGGGGAAAGTTTAAGGAAGTGGAGATTGTTATCCGTGGAATCCTGTGTAGGAGGGATAATGACTGAAGGGTGATTGGGGATTTAAATGAGACTACGGAGTGGGTATATGGGAAACGGTGTGATATTTCGAGATCCTAATGGGTGGGTAGGAGATACAGATCTGCGTCATATGGCCTTCACTTAAACTGCAGTGGTACGTATAAGTTAGGAAATTTGTTTTGAAGGATAATAGGGAGGTACATTCAGGGAAACGGGGTTGTCTAGGGAGCGGTGATAAGGGTACAGAGATCTGTAAGTCAAGTAGGGATGACATAAAAATGTTAGTGTTGAACTGTAGAAGTATTGTAAAAAGAAGAGGAAGAGAATTAAGTAATTTAATAAATATTTACCAGATATTGTAATGAGTTGAAACATGCCTGAGAAATTATATAATGGACGCAGAAATTTTCTCACAGAACTGGAGTGTGTATCGCAGAGACAGGATAGGACTGGTGGGAGGGGAATATTCATTCTGGTGAAAGAAGAATTTGTAAGCTACGAAAAAGTTAAAGATTAGAAACATGAAATTCCAGGTGTAAGGCGTAAAGATAATAGGCAACTTGAGGTCTTTGAAGTGTACAGACCGGGAAAGGGTTAGCGCTGACACGGATTCAGAATGATTTGATATGATAATCAGCTATGTGGGAAACGACATGGAAAGGAATGTGATTATAGCGGGAGATCTGAATTTACCAAATGTCAATTGGGCAGGAAATGCGAACGACAGGAAGCATGACCAACAAATGGCATATAATATGGGAAGGACAGCTGATTCAGAAAGTAATGGAACAACTACAGGGAAAAATCTCCTGGACATGGTGCTGATAAAATCAGATGAGCTCTACAGAGAAACCAAAGTAAATATGGTATTAGTGATCACCAAGCTGTTTTTGTTGTAGTTAAAAAGAAATGTGATAGAAAGGAAGG
Source organism: Anabrus simplex (assembly GCF_040414725.1). Taxonomy (NCBI): domain Eukaryota; kingdom Metazoa; phylum Arthropoda; class Insecta; order Orthoptera; family Tettigoniidae; genus Anabrus; species Anabrus simplex. The sequence continues at coordinate 148,479,969 of NC_090267.1, read as the reverse complement.
TCTTAAAAGTAGGACTATTAGGCAGTACCATATGGCTGATAAAGCAGGTATGAGGCAGTTTTTAAAAAGTAATTATGATCGGTGGAAAACAGTAAATAAGAATGTAAACAGACTCTGAGATGGGTTTAAAGACATTGTTGAGGAATGTAAAAACAGGTTTGTACCTTTAAAGGTGGTAAGGAATGGTAAAGACCCACCTTATTATAATAGAGAAATAAAGAGACTAAGAAGGAGGTGAAGACTGGAAAGAAATAGAGTTAGAAATGGCTGTGGAAGGAGAAACTCAAGGAACTTACTACAAAATTGAATCTAGCAAAGAAGGCAGCTAAGGATAACATGATGGCTAGCAAAAATGGCAGTCATACAAATTTTAGTGAAAAATGGAAGGGTATGTATAGGTACTGTAAGGCAGAAACAGGTTCAAAGAAGGACATACCAGGAATCATTAATGAACAAGGAGAGTGTGTATGTGAGGATCTTCAAAAAGCAGAAGTATTCAGTCAGCAGTATGTAAAGATTGTTGGTTACAAGGATAACGTCCAGATAAAGGAGGTGACTAATGCTAAAGAAGTATTAAAATTTCATATGATAACAATGATATTTAAAATAAGATTCAAAAGTTGATAACTAGAAAAGCAGCTGGAATTGATAAGATTTCTGGGGATATACTAAAGACAATGGGTTGGGATATAGCACCATATCTGAAGTACTTATTTGATTATTGTTTGGTTGAAGGAGCTATACCAAATGAATGGAGAGTTGCTACAGTAGCCCCTGTGTATAAAGGAAAAGGTGACAGACATAAAGCTGAAAATTACAGGCCAGTAAGTTTGACATGCATTGCATGTAAGCCTTGGGAAAGCATTCTTTCTGATTATATTAGACATGTTTGTGAAATTAATAACTGGTTTGATAGAAGGCAGTTCAGTTTTAGCAAAGGTTATTCCACTAAAGCTCAACTTGTAAGATTCCAGCAAGATATAGCACATATCTTGGATTCAGGAGGTCAAATGGACTGTATTGCAATTGACCTGTCTAAAGCATTTGATAGGGTGGATCATGGGAGAATACTGGCAAAAATGAGGGCAATTGGACTGGACAAAAGAGTGACTGAATGGGTTGCTACATATCTAGGAAACAGAACTCAGAGAATTAGAGTAGGCGAAGCTTTAACTGACCCTGTAATAATTAAGAGGGGAATTCCTCAAGGCAGTATTACTGGACCTTTATGTTTTCTTATATATAAATGATATGAGTTAAGGAGTGGAATCAGAGGTAAGACTTTTTGCAGATGATGTTATTCACTATAGAGTAATAAATAAGTTACAAGATTGTGAGCAACTGTAAAATGACCTCGATAATGCTAAAGTAGGCAATGGTATGATGATAAACAGGGTTAAAAATCAGGTTGTGAGTTACACAAATAGGAAAAATCTTTATTGGGGTAATCACATAAATGTGATTGTAAATAAAGGATACAGATCTCTGCACATGGTTATGAGGGTGTTTAGGAGTTGTAGTAAGGATGTAAAGGGGAGGGCATATAAGTCTCTGGTAAGATCCCAACTAGAGTATGGTTCCAGTGTATGGGACGCTCGCCAGGATTACTTGGTTCAAGAACTGGAAAGAATCCAAAGAAAAGCAGCTCGATTTGTTCTGGGTGATTTCTGACATGAGAGTAACGTTACAAAAATGTTGCAAAGTTTGGACTGGGAAGAACTGGGAGAAAGAAGACGAGCTGCTCGACTAAGTGGTATGTTCCGAGCTGTCAGCGGAGAAATGGCGTGGAACGACATTAGTAGACGTATAAGTTTGTGTGGCATCTTTAAAAGTAGGAGAGATCACAATATTTTAATGTTGGAATTTAAGAGGACAAATTGGGGCAAATAATCATTTATAGGAAAGGGGTTAGGGATTGGAATACCAAGGGAGATGTTCAATAAATTTCCAATGTCATTGAAATCATTTAAGAAAAGGCTAGGAAAACAACAGAGAGGGATTCTGCCACCTGGGTGACTGCCCTAAATGCAGATCAGTATTGATTGATGTTGATGTTACACTGAAAAATTCCAGGAGTATATTTTGCTACATTTTGTTATTCTTATTCTAATGGGAAACTGCTGAATACACGAGTGTGTTTGAAGTTCAGAGAGAAACTGCATAAACTTATGTTTTTTTTGCTAAATTCTTTGCATGTAGTCATATGAAGTATAGTCATGATACTCTTGCTATGCACTGTATGGTTAATGGAAGTGATGATGAAAGCTTTTACTCCCTGCTTTGGACTAGCTGTAATTTTCTCCTGACCAGAATTAGCACATCATAAAACTGGGTGAAATTAACATTTAGTGCATACCTCAAATAATTGGAAAAGTGTCAAGAAGAAGATATTGAATATGGGACAGAGTAACAAGCCCATCTTAAACCCTGAGCCTCCACGTTTTCCCTGTACAGAACAACAGTCTATAAGGATAATATGGAACACAATTCAACCCCCATTACTTTATAAACCCTTTAAATTCAACTGCTTACAGTAAATCAGTTAATTTCCAGTAATACAGTAAGCATAACATGTCTGCAGTTAGATGCTGACTTTTATTCAAATTTTAAAAATAATCAGCCCAGGTCTACTTAGCAATTTTAAAGCTGGTATTTTCCTACAATTCCTTCATTTCAATTTCAGGAGCATTCTGGAGTGATACGCCTAATGACGGACTTTCTCTCAATCTTCTCAATCTTTTGTCCAATTCAGTTTTTCCATTCTTCCAGAGCTCTTACTTTGTTAGCCTAGTCTCTTACAATAATGCATAAAACTATTATGAACTAATATGGAAATACATTACTGTGAATTTTGTTTCAATTGTGATTTTCTAATCTAGAAAAAAATAATTTTTCACAGGCAGTACTTATACGCCGTATTATTACCTGACGGCCATTTCTTCCAGGAATATGTTGCTCTATAAAATTAAGCAACTAGTTCATGAATATCTTTTTAATCATGTATGATGATATGGTGAGATATCTTATCATAGCAAATGAAGTGGAAATAATTTTCCAATTTATGTTTGATGATGAAGATAACATTGACTCTGAAACATTTATAAAGCAGTGAACGATTGTGGCAGTTCTGTTTATAAGACAAAAGGGGTTAAAGGCATGGATGCTCTCAGGATTTGAACACAAGTTCTTTTTACTAATGATCCACAACCAGTAAAAGGACACCGTACCATTAAGACTTCCGTTTAATGGAGGTTTCTACAAGGTAAATCCTATGTTGTTGGTTGCAACATTCATAATAAAAAATGTAAAGATCACACTCAATGGTGACTTTCCAGGTAAAACAATTGTATGTCAATGGGTTAAAGAGGAATACCAAAGTGGATAGAATGCTATCATTTCCCAGTTTCACCTTCACTCTTATGAGAAGTCTAATATGATCTAAAACTGATTGTGTAGTAAGAATCAAAAATAATCAATTATGTGAGCTAAAAAAAAACTACACTTATTTTTCCTTCATATAACCTTTAAGTTTTCCAGTCTGTCAGAACTAATGCACGATTAATAAAAATTGGAAATTACCTGGAAAAGAAAACATTTAATTAGTAACAGAATACATCTGAAAAGGAAACATTTAATTCTTAACAGAAAGATATGTTTCGTCCCTGAAAGGACACAATTGGATTTTATCAAATCACACTATTTAATATTATTATTAAGAATGAATGAACATTATGAACAAGTGTAAAAACATTTATTTTAAAATTCTATGTTTAATCCACAATCCACCTTATGCAGCTGAGAGAAGAGGAGACATACAATAGAGTGCATTCTGATAAATCCCCCCCCCCCACAAAAAAAAAAACATTTCCACATTTATTATGGAATTTCTCCTCTTAGAAATTGCCTTGTGGACTTGGATACATCAACAGTTGTTGCATCACAAACATCTTGTCTGTGATATCTTGTACCACCAAAATTCAGAAAAATCACTTGCCTTTTCTTCAAAATCAGATTTAAATCTGTATGCCTATTACTTTTTAAATATTTCAACACTTGGCTTTTGAAACAAGCATTTCCACACTGCATTGTGAACTTGGAAAGAGAGAGTGTTCACGTTGAATATTCAGTGTCGAAAACCAGATATACCACCTTCCTCTTCAGAATAACTGAAACAATTTTGTTTTTCTTCCTAATTAGTCATTGAATCTGCAACACAAATGTCATTTAGTTAGATTTTAGAATTTAGTGTTTAAGAGATGCTCACTCTCTGCACTTTTTGACACAAGCATAAAGATTATTCAAACCAAACCCCATGGTGCCACAGCCCTGAAGAGCTTACCAAACAACCACTGCTCAGCTCGAAGGCCTGCAGATTATGAGGTGTAACGAATCCTCTCAGCCGTTATTCTTGGCCTTCTAGATTGGAGTTGCTATCTCACCATCACACACCTACTCAGTTATTCTCATATAGACTGAGTGGACCTCGAACCAGCCCTCGGATCCAGGTAAAAATTCATGATCTGGCTGGGAATCGAAACTGAGGTGTCCAGGTAAGAGGTAGGCTTACTACTCTTAGACCAACGGGGCTGGCTATGAAAATTATCATCCTAAAAATATTGTTTATAAATGACTTATTTGTGAAAAATACTTAGGAAAGTAAAACAAATTCCAGGGAATATTTCATGGCCTGGTATATTTGATGCCATGGCCAGGTACCCAGCCAAGTCCTGGCAGTTAACGCCCCAGGGGCTCTGAACTTTGGAGTGTGGGTTGGCGACCACGGGGCCCTCAGCTGAGTCCTGGCAATGCTTCTACTTACTTGTGCCAGGCTCCTCACTTTCATTTACCCTATCCGACCTTCCTTGGTCAACTCTTGTTCTTTTCTGACCCCGACGCTATTAGGTTTGCGAGGGCTAGGGAGTCTTTTATTTTCACGCCCTTCGTGGCCCTTGTCTTTCTTTGAACGATACCTTCATTTTTCGAAGAGTTGGATCCCTTCCATTTTTCCCTCTGATTAGTGTTATATAGAGGATGGTTGCCTAGTTGTACTTCCTCTTAAAACAATCACCACCACCACCTGGCAGTTAAGAAGCACTATTTCAGAGAGAAATGTACAGGAATAGGCCTTTTCTTCTGTTAGCACGACAATGTTCCTTTCAGTAAAGCAAGGTCAACTGTATTGTGATTGGAAGAAAATCAGGTTGACCTGCTTCACTGGCATCAGGCTGAGCCCTGTAGAAAATCTTTGGAATGACCTGGATCATTGGTTAAGTGCTAGATCAACAAATACACATCTCGAAATACCATCACACTTTGTTACACCAAAAAGATTAGAAGAAGTCAACTGTTCACATTGCTACGGGAAGAATGGAAACAAAATTCACCAGCAGTTTACCTAAAATTCGTGGAGAGCCTAACCCTAAAGATAAACATTGAAACAAAAGCAAAAAGGTCCATGCCCTCCTATTAGTTAAACTGCTGGAGACTATGAAATGAAGAACAATGGGTGTCTGATGACTTTTGGCTACATAATACCTGTCTGTCGGTTCATCAGCCCAAAGGCTGTTTGATCCTCAAAGAGCATCACCAAAGGTTATGCGGTTATAGAGAAACCGCAAAAGCTCACGGCAGCATAAAAATGTAAGATTAAGAATGAGGTAGTTTGCTATTGTTTTCCTCACTGGGCTAGAAGGTACTATAGTAGCACGACAGACACTATGAAGATCACTTTTCATGATGCAATAGTTGTACTCTGAATGTTATTACTCAGCACAACCCATATCTCACAGCTTCCACACTTTCACAGGACAGGGACTTTGGTGGAAGCTACATTTTCCTCTGGCCTGTACCAAGAGATAGATGAAAGAATAAAATTGCATCCAACAGAAAACAGCAACAGGTTGACTACACAGTTTATAATAATACAATATTATAACAGCCATCATAAGAGCTCCTTACCAAAGAAATTTCTTGTTAAGAAATTAGATCAAGAAATTACCTTTCTACATTGCTTCTAGCTAAGGCATGTCAACGTACATGTTCAGAAATGATATAAACACAGTTCATACAAAAATGATACAAGCTTTATTTGCAAATTAGTTTAAAATCACTTGAAATTTGTTCATACAAACATTGTTTTGTTAGTGGTTTAACATTGCACTAATACATCAAAGATTTTTAGTGACGCACGGATGAGAAAGGGCTAGGATTGTGAAGACTGCGGCAGTGGCCTTAAGTAAGGTACAGCCCCAGTATTTGCCTGGTGAGAAGATCAGAAACCAAGGAAAACCATCTTCAGGGCTGCTGACAATGGGATTCAAACCCGCTATCTCCCAAATGTAAGCTCACAGCCACGCGACCCTAACCACGTGACTAACTTGCTCTTGGTCATCATACAAAAGTGATGCAAGCTTTATTTTCAAATTAGTTCAGTCAATCATTTGAAAGATTGCCTTAAAAAACAAAACAAAAACACACATACAAACTGCTGTCTTCCAACATGCAACTGTATATGTAATGTAAAACGAACTCAGTATTTTTGGATATGTTCTGGCTAAATTACCTACATTAAAGAACATTTCTCAAGAAATATAGATGGCCATTACACGCATCCATAAAAACTATAAAATATGTTGTTGAAAAAATAATTGGTCTTCACCATTGCTCGACAAAAATCTTAAGAGCACTTTACCTCTCAGTTTTGTTGATCAATACTGTAGCTATACCAATATTAGTAAGTACTAGGAAAATTAAGAATATCCCACACAGAAACAATAATTAAAACCTATAAAATAGCCAATGCTCGTGTTTGATGATACAATTTTCTTCCTGCCTAACATATGCACAGTACATTTTACGTACAAATTTATGGCAACTAAACAGGACAATTGCACAAAACATGCACCTCAGATAAAATTCACTTAACGGACACGGGGGATCATGGTTAGGTTTGGTAATGCTTTCATGTTTGTTGTTTGATTTCTCCATGTAGGTGACCTCTTATTCAAACAATATGACACTGGCAGAGATTGTGTGGCATCAAAAGTAAGTAATCCTCAGCAAGTCCACTCCATGAGGAAGCCTAGCCTTATTCATAAGGTGTACATGCCCAACTGATGACAGCATCCATACGGTTAACACATATTACATCCATAAAACATATGTTGTTGAAAAAGTAATTGGTTGCCACCTTTACTCAATAAAAATCTTGAGAAGAGTACTTTACCACTCAGTTTTGTTGATCAATATTGTAACTAATAATAATATTATTAGTTTTACGTCCCACTAACTACTCTTTTACGGTTTTCGGAGACTTTGAGATGCTGGAATTTAGTCCCGCAGGAGTTCTTTTACGTGCCAGTAAATCTACCGACACGAGGCTGACGTATTTGAGCACCTTCAAATACCACCGGACTGAGCCAGGATCGAACCTGCCAAGTTGGGGTCAGAAGGCCAGCGCCTCAACCGTCTGAGCCACTCAGCCCGGCAATATTGTAACTATACCAAATTTTGGCAAAATTCTAACATATTAGTAGAATGTGGAACATTGCTGATAAAAAAATGGGAAGGGCAAACAGACTGATTTTTTTCACTCTCACAAACTTTATGAATGCATCACTAGCTTTAGTAATAATTAATGCCTGTTTGTACTTTTAATTGTAAGTATACTATCTCCTTGGAAAGTAGAGAGCAGGAGATAATGATAATAATAATAATAATAATAATAATAATAATAATAATAATAATGGTGTTTAGCCTCCCGAGAGGCCTGGTGCAGGTATTTTGATTTGACGCCCGTAGATGACCTGCACGTCGTGATGAGGAGGAAATGATGATCAAGATGGCATATACACATAGTTCCAGTGCCAGGGGAATTAACCAATTATGGTTAAAATTTCTGACTCTGCCAGAATCGAACCCGGGAATCCTGTGACCAAAGGCCAGCATGCTAACCATTTAGCCGGACAGAGCAGGAGACGAATAACTATGACCAACTTACCTCTCGTACACGAAATTATCTTAGATATGATGAAAGCCTATCATGACAAGAAAATTCTTCATAGGAGGCCTGTCTACAAAAGGTCAGGCTTTATTTTCTCTCATGAACAGAAATCATGACAAAGATGAAATACCGGAATATTTTATGCATACATTTGAATTCTGGCACACTCACCAACTGTCAATCACCAAGAGCCTGAAAGGGCTTGAAGTTAAGAACTACATGACTGTCATTTTCATTAAAGCTGGTAAAAATTGTGTGGACCAGTGATATTGTATCAAACTTTCCTGGAAGTTTTATGATATGAAAATAACTAGCAAAATTCAATACGTTTTGGTCAATGATTCAATGAGGAATAATGAAAGAAAATTATGACATTATCGATTCAAGGAAGGCTGTATTACTGCAAGAAATGACCAGTGTTTTTGGTAGAGCATGAGAAAACAGCACGGCAGTTTGTTCAGACATTTAAAAATCTGAAGATTAATTTTTCTTTTTTACAACTTGCTTGTCGCACCGACACAGATAAGTCTTATGGCGACAATGGGACAGGAAAAGCCTAGGAGTGGGAAAGAAGTGGCCGTGGCTTAAATTAAGGTACAGCCCCAGCATTTGCCTGGTATGAAAATGGAAAACCATCTTCAGGGCTGTCAACAGTGGGGTTCAATCCCACTATCTCCCAGATGCAAATTCACAGCTGCGTGCCCCTAACCGCACAGCCCCAACACGCCCAGTAAAGATGAAATTCTGGACAGTGGTTTAAGTATATATAAGAAGGAATCAAAATGTGTGTCCAGGATACATTTACAGGAAAAAATTATTTCTGGGGTTGCTGGAGCTGCTCATTTTGGCTTTGGCCAGATGCCCTTTCTGACATCATATGAATGTTCATCTGAAAATTCCAACCTAGGATCAACCAGAATTTGAACCTCAGCCCTCTTAGTGGAAAGCTAGCAGCCAAGCCACCGTGCCAATCACCCTTCTATAGGAAGAGCAATAACCCAAAAGGTTGGGCAGACAATGTTGAAGACTGCCCAGAGGGAATTCGGAGTTACTCAAAATGATAGTAGAAGCAGCAGTAGTAGTACCGAGCTCGATACCTGCAGTCACTTAAGTGTGGCCAGTATCCAGTAATCGGGAAATAGTGGGTTCGAACCCCACTGTCCGCAGCCCTAAAGATGGTTTTCCATGGTTTCCCATTTTCACGCCACGCTGTACCTTAATTGAGGCCACGGCCGCTTCCTTCCCATTCCTAGGCCTTTCCTATCCCATCGTCGCTTAAGACACATCTGTGTTGGTGCGACGTAAAACAAATAAAAGTAGTAGTAGTAGTAGAGATTGAATCCAGAATAGAGTGAAAGACAGAAAATCTGTATGATTTTCTCCTTAGAATGTATTGAAAGTGATGTTTGTTTACGATCAAGACGTGTGCAGTGACAAAGAATAGAACAAGTGCTTTCCATGTGCTAATGACTTTTAGGACTTTGAAAATAGAAATGTGTGCTTATATATATGTGCATTATTAAGTTTTGGTTTACTTTTATTATGTGCATAAAGGTAACAATTGCAGGTATTTGTTGTTTCATTTGCGAAGTCCCACAGACAAGTGGTTAGTGATAATGTTGCTTGTGGAAGAGGTTAATGATCTAGGGTTAAGTTAATCACTGTCAGCAATTACAGTAGAGAGAACATAGATTTCAAGTTAATCATACGAAAACCTAATGGTATTGCCAGAATTCATTTACATACTGACAGGAACTACTCTGCCTATTGTTCAAATAACTATAAATGAAGCTGAAATATGGGAGTACAAACATAATCCACACACCAACACTTTGTCTTTACTAGGAAAACATTCATCTCCACCAAGGCCTTTGATGTAATAGCCTGACAGGTACGGAGACACACAGGCAGTGATTATATTCAACAATAAAAGTAATACTAAACTATCTAGAAGACAACAGTGTAACTGACCGCAATTTCAAAAGGGTCCTAGTACTTCCATGAATAAAAGAATCATCATGCTGTGTTTGGAAGTCGAAGATGACTACTTTAAAGGAGATTACAAGGAACATCTCACAAAGTAATGACTATTTCTTTATAAAATATAAAAACGGATATTTTACAGATGACCAAGTGTTTGTTTTCCAAAGCTATGAAGTACAAATTCTGTTCTTTAATATAGGATATTCAGTAATATTTGTCAGAAGGATTATTATAAATAGAGTAGTTTACTAAGAGAAAAAGAAACTAGTATAATTATGCAAGTACCGCTGAATTAATTTGACAAAATAAAATATACAAACAAAAGGAAGTAATATTTAAAATGTATATTATACAACCACTACCCTACCAACACTATAGCATTGATGGGCTTTGGCATATTAAGTGACTGCTACTCAGCTCAAAGGTGTGAACACGTGGTCAGTGGAACAAATCCTCCCAACTGTTTTTCTTGGCTTTATGAACCAGGGCTGCTATCTCACTGTCAGATAGCTGCTCAATTGTTTATACAGAGGTTAAGTGGACCTCAAAACAGCACACAGATCCGTTAAAAATACCTGAGCTGGCAGGAAATCAGATCCGGGGTCTCGCTACTCAGACTGCAGGGTTGGCATATTGTGCAAAGTTTGGTCAAATGAAAAGACGACGAGAGCCACAAGACAGTCTCATGTACATTCTGGTTAGAGGTAGTTGCTGCAACCTTGTAGGCATCATTCCCACTGTTACAGCAGCCATATATACCTAGCTGGAAGAAGTATTTAGGCTAGGAAAGTAGCTAGCAAAAATCCATACTTAGTCACCTGAACCAAACAATCATCTTTTTATGTGGAAATAGTCAGTAACTAGAGATTAGAGTTAAATATTGTAATAAGATAATGTATCCTGCTCCATCACAGTAACCAGTCCCAAAGAACGTCTGTTCAACACGAGAACCTAATACAAAAGAAACTGTCTCAGGGAAACCAACTCAAGAGTAGGAAGTTTCTGATTGGCTAACAGATGAGGCCCATAAGGAAGCACAGCAGTTCGCTTTAAGTGCACACTCCTGCGCACGAGCAAATGATAGACATACATTTTTTTTAAAAGTTTGTTTGGGCTGCATGTTCTTCAGACCATTTCCTGGTCTCATAGTGATTTGCTTCTGTAAGAGATGTTGGGAATGGTCTGGTTTTAAAAGCTGAATGGTAGTTACTTCTGTTAATTATTGTGGCTTGATTAATATTAAGATCTCCGAGATCCTTCTATATCAGCTGGATACAGTGGCTTTAGCTCTGCCGGCAATTTTGAAGAACTTAAAAGGACAGCCTGTAGGAGTCCATTCTATATAGGTGCCAATATTAAGCCAGCTGCCACCTTCTGATGGCATCTGTGAGTTTTTTGGTATTGGTAGAGTTCACGGTTTGGTTTGTACCATTGCCTTCCATCTGAGAGGATGCAAATGGGGGACTATTTTTCCTCTGTAATATTTTACCCACGAGGAAGCAATCATCAGTTCATTATTCATATAGAGAGAGCTGCTTGTCCTTGGGAGTTAGTTGATCTGTAGGTTCATGTTGTTTTCAGCCATGTAGCACTTAAAAAACATCAGAGGAAGAAGGTTAGGTTTTTCACAGATTCTCCAATTGAGAGAAATCTCCAGACAGATATCCCGCTTAGCTACAAAAAATCGCTGCGCTAATTTCTCATCAACCCAACATAGTAGTGGAAGAGAGGGCCGTGAGCCGTAACTTAGCCACTGGAAAAAAGGCATTAATAAATAAATAGTTTCATATGCAGGACTATGAACTATTGATTAAACACAGAGCCGGACTCCTGAGACAAAATAGGAAATGTATGTTAATGAAACTGTCATCTTGAGAAAAAACCTTTCAATGTTACTAATTTTCATCTGTATTTTTCTCGAACAATGATCCTTTTACATAGTTCCTCTAAATACTTCATCAAAAAAATTATCAAAGAAGAGGTACCTTATTAGCTGTTCTCATTCAAGCTCTTCTCTCACTTACTGATTGGTGTACTTACTACTTAAAGCTACTCAGAAGGTATAATACCCACATCACGTCATTCTGTCCCTACCTTGTCATTATACTTTACCACTCCTGGCTTTATGGCACCTCACTTTACACATTTTCCTGCCCATTTATCAACCATTACTATCTATATTCTCAATCTCATCTCACAGAATTCTGTGACATTACATTATTAGAAAGCTTTTCCCTTACAGTGAACATGAACTTATATTTCTTCTGCTACCATGGTTCACAAACTATGATGCGTAACAGAAATTAACACCTCAAAACATAAGAATTTCAAGTTCTTCTCTTCTGTTAAGGAGGAAGCAATTCTTTTTTAAGTGTTCACTCGGTTAATATAATCTTTTAAGATTTTCAGTCTACCAAAACATGAAATTTAACATTTAGAACACTATGATATTCCTACAAAAGAATACGTTAACAACAGAATGACATGTTTCATTCTACAAGAACATCCACAGATTCTACCAAATCACTTTTAAACGCGTGTATACATGTACAATGTTATTTATGTTGCATAAACTTGTCAATGATTGTGAATGAGTGATATTATGAATGCTGAAGTCCGTTATAGACACTAGTAGGTATTTAAATTTAAGAATTTCATTTTTAAGTACGTATTGAACCGAGAATAATAGATAAGTAAAATTAAAAATTCAAGTAAAATTAAAAATTTTAATTTTATTATCTAATAGGTATGAAAAGTTTTCTGTATGTATACAGCTCTCGTTTCGCACTTGTTATCTCCAGAGTCAGTGACTGGCCTGATTTCAGGTCACTGGCCTCATTCACAGCTTGCTAAGACAAACTTGTTGGTAGGAGAGCTATGGGAAGGCTGAAAGGGGTTACTCTTAAGTGGAGAGAGAGGGAGAGACAGACAGACACCCCACTATCTGTACTGAATTCCTTTAATTTAGGTAGCGGTCTGCAACACAGAAGCACACTGTAGGTTATTATTTTTATCATTAAACAAAAGTCAAACAAAGTAATCTTTAATTCATCACAGCACATTAATTGGAAAAGGCGAAGAAGGAAATGTTGGTTCATATGGATTAGATATCCATAATGAAAACTGCTTTCTAGGTTCTACGATTACAACAATCTATTCATTGCCAATACATGTTTCAAAGAGACAAATCGTCGCTTGTACACCTAGACATCACCTAAAGGAAAACATAGAAATCAGGAAGAAAACATAGAAATCAGGAAGAATAAAATTAGTTCCCTACTGACAGTTTTAATTTAAACGAGAGATGCTTCAGGTAATCTACATTGCTGAGCCGAACAATAAGTGTGGGTAATGACCATAATTCCTTATTCATGTGCAAAGTTGCAAAACTTGTGTCTACTGGAGTGTGTGGAAGAGTGAGTGAAATTTTTCTGCTTGTTGTGATAAAATCATTTTTACTAATGTGCACCTCACCTGACAGCAGTCATAATGAACAGTTAAGCAGAATGACTTGTAAAATAGCAATTACAATCTTTGTTGACAAAATTGCTTGCACAACAATTGAACAATCTTAAAATGTTAAGTACCTAATCACAAAACCTTCAAGTCGGAAAGTATTAAAAATTGAAGGAGTCCACAGCTGATGCGAAAATGGCAAGGGACATCCTTGTAGCGCTCTGAACTGCATAGTGGAGGATTGTCGCACTACCGAGTGTACCCAGTTATGGGTGAAGTGGCGAGGTATTATTAGCATAGCATACGGTGATGGTTAAAACTGAGTATGGTGATACGGACTGGTTTTCAGTTGGTAAAGGAATAAGGCAGGGGATGTATATTGTGTCCTCATCTGTTCAACTTATATGCTGAGTACATCATGAGAGAAGCTGGAACATTAGACCTAATGTGGATTAAGGATGGGTGCCCCAAATATGAACCAGCTATGTTATGCAGACGACACCACTGTAATAGCTGAAAGTACGGATGACCTGGAGGCTCTACTGAAAGTGAAAGAGCAAAGTGAGAAGTTGGGGCTCCATCTAAATACAGTAAAGCCTCTTTAAGAAGTTTCTGCAGGGGACAACAAAACAAAATTTGTTAAGCAAGAAAATGTACAACTGAATATACAAATAAAAACTATCAGTGATATGGAAACACTAGTCTGTCTCACCATTTAAGTACAACATTTTCGAGGTTTGGTTTTAGTAGTGCACTCCCTATATGAACAAATGTACAAAAATTAACGTTGCTGAACTTGCATAGTTTAGAAGAAATGTAATAAGCCTAACATATGATACTCTTGAATATTATTAGCAATAAAATTTGAGTATTCCTTATTCTTCTCACATGTATATACAAATATGTTACATTTCCCAGACATAGGGAGGCAAGGCACTTGACGGAAAAGTTTGCAGAAACGACAATCCGTTTTGCAAACATGTTCCTTGAGCCCAGTAGCTCAGTGACTGTTGATCCAGACTGCTGATCCAAAGCACGTGACCACTTTGCTTGCTTGTTCTAAGTTTATTTTGAATGAAAATAACATGTTTATCAAGTATACTGCTCTATTAGTTGGAAGTGCAAACGTCCGTCCAGTATATGTATACGTGCAAGAAAGAGCTGCAATTGTGAACCACGTGTTAACCAGGCCAGTCTGTAATTAAACATAAAAAAGAGGAAAACCACAAACAAGTGATGAGAAGACTTGTGTTAAAGGTGTTTTCCAAATTTCGTGAAGAAAATCCTGGAAGTACTCTGGATGAAGTGACACATGCAGAGGCCGATGTTACTGGTAATTCCAATGCAAGCATTTACCATGCTAGGAAAGAACATAAGGTTGAAAGGAAACTGGTTACTTCTAAGAAAATCTGTTAAGTGACAAAGCTAAGTGAAAAATACGACAGTTTTACAAAAGACGCTATCCGAAAAAAATTCAAGACTTCCTTTTAAGAAATGAAATTCCAACTCTGAATAAAATATTAGCTTCAGTTAATAGTGATGATTTATTACCTAACTTTTCTCAGACTTTTAAAAATTAACTTCACTTGTGTATCACGAAATCACCAGTGTGATCTTATTGAAAAGGATAAAATAGTGTTATGGAGACAAAAGTATTTACGCCGACCGTTGGAAATCCTGTATTCAACACATTATCGATGAGGAGGAAGCTAATATGTGGAAGTTGGATGGCATTGTGGAGGAAGTCCTTGAACGGTTTGTTATCAACTTGGCTGATGACATGGATACCGATGACAACACCGACATGGAAGGAATACAACAGCTGCAGGATAGTGAGTAAACTGTGAGTCTTACTGCTACCCATTAATGCATTATCAATTTTCTTTAGTGGATTTGTTGTATGTATTATGTTTCTGTTTAAACATGCAGCTGTTATATCAATGAGTTTGTATACCTAATAGGGGTGCATTTTGGCTGGTGTGATATTTATATATTACTAAACGTTAGATTGTCCTTACCTTCAGTCTCTCTACTACAAACCTCACAGTGGAAAATCGAATTGTTCTAACTCCTCTGTGATTTAAAAAATCCTAATAATGAGCATTGTTGCTCAGGTAAAAAGTAACGAACGAACGAGAATTTTTTTGGAACAGATAGTATTTCAGAATACAAGTGCTTGCGATTGTTTTCTTTGATTCTCAAACATGTAGAGACAGGCTGTGGATATGATTTTTTCTGACATGAGGGCATTTTACGTCCTATATTCGCGGGGACAGTGAAAATTATATCTGCCATACCTAAAGATGAAAGTATTTTTTAAAAGGTTTAAAAAACTCAAGAGAATAAATACGAAACCTTTTCCACTAGGGCTTACAAACTAACACATGCACTGAAAGGTGTGAAAAACACCAAACAATTAATATGAAAACATGTGCACAGAGGTCAATAAAAATATCGAAGTATTATTGCAGATCATACTCTTTCTACAACAAATGTTAGCAGAAGCCTTTTATTATGGAGCAGTGGGTTATTAAACATTATTTTCTGGTCATACTCTTAGGCAATGAATTGGAGGTTACACTTACCATGTGCGACCAAGAGGAATAACTTTGGCTGCCATTTTTAATCAACTTTGACTAACTTGAGTGATCAAGTCAAAACTCGAAGGTGCGAGTTTCAATATTAGTGAACTCTGTGCGCTGTAAGATACAGACACCAGTCCACATTCTGACAGATTTTAATTTTGTCTTCATTAGCAAGGAATTTCTCGACCTTTTCCATATCCATATCTAGCCTATCTCAAAACAAATATGCACCACACTAGTCAAATTCACATGATTATGTTTCTAATCCAGATATAAGCTATCATATTATGCGACAAATATTCACTACACTTCACTGTACCAATCAACACAAAATAAATTTCTAACTTCTGAATGGAATGCGAAATACAAGCACAAATAAGCTCCTGTGTTATTCAGCAATCTTACTGCTAACCGACAAGTAAAACTGAATATTCCTGAGGCTAATGGCTTGCTCCCCGAAGGTGCAACTTAGCCTGCGAAGTTCAGGAATTTAAAATCTTTTTCCGTAATCACACAACTGTGGCAACGGGTCTTACCCAAGGGATAACAAATACCATTTTCATGGCTAGGAAAAATGTAATTGTACTATTGATAATAGTGGAAATTCGTGACGCGATGAGAGAGGTATTTTTATATAGATTTAATACGATGAGAATTGGGATTTCGAATTTGCGACGTGCTAAGTGGGAAAACGTGTTAATGAGGAACGCACCAACAGGTTTCACTGTTATGGCAAGACATATCAAGAAACATGACAAAGTCATCAAAGTGGTAAATAACATTAGCTTGCAAAAGAGAACAATTTTTTGTATGGTACACACTAAAATAGGGGGGTTTTATTAATTTCGTACCACTGAATTAAAAATTATATTTTATTTTGCTGTATCACAACTGATTAAGTGGCAATAGTAGAAAACTTATTTTGTCATTATGTAAAATTTTCGATACTTAGTATTAATTGAATTACGCATGGAAAGTAGAAAGATAAAACATACAAATTAAACAGGTTAACAAGCAAAGTAAATGATACATAAATTGAAACCAATTTACTCAGTCGTATTTTTTTCGTTTCCCATACAATTTATATGTGTTTGAAGTTTGTGGGTGCTCTCTGGGAGGGTTGTCACGTGCAACACTAATCGGCCATCATATTTACATCCCAACATCGCTGGTAGCGCCGCACTGCATCTTTGAGATGCTGGTGGAACCTTTCACCTTGTTCTTCATTTACAGCTATTACATTTGGAGAGAAGTAGTCCAGATGTGAGTAAGAAATGAAGCTCTAAGCTCATATTACAACTGAGTTGGTTAACCTTGTCCAACATGTTTCTTACAATTTCTTTGTATAGAGGGTCCTTGATGTTGCCAAAGAAATTTGTCACTATTTCTTTGAATGTGTTCCATGAATCTTCCTCAATTTTGGTAATTGTTTGTGAAATGTTTGTCCGCCATCAGTTTAGAAATCTGTGGTCCGTCAAACACTACTACTCTGATTTTTGCATCTGATAATAGGGAAAATTTCGTGCATAAATATTTTACGCATAGACTGTTTTTGTCTAATGGCTCAACATACTGTTTCATCATTCCAAATTTTAAGTGCAAAGAGGAATGATACATAAACACATTTATTCAGTCGTTATTTTTTTCGTTTCCCATAGAATTTAAATGTGTCTGAAGTTTGTGGGTGCTCTCTGGAAGGGTTGCCACGCGCAACACTAATCGGCCATCATATTTACATCCCAACATCGCTGGTAGCGCCGCATTGCATCTTTGAGACCCTGGTGGAACCTTTCACCTTGTTCTTCATTTACAGCTATTAAATTTGGAGAGAAGTAGTCCAGATGTGACTATAAGAAATAAAGCTTTAAGCTCATATTACAAATGAGTTGGTTAACCTTGTTGAACATGTTTCTTACAATTTCTTTGTATAGAGGGGCCTTGAGGTTACCAAGGAATTCTGTCACTATTTCTTTGAATGCGTTCCATGAATCTTCCTCAGTTTTGGTAATCGTTTCTGTGAAATGTTTGCCCGCCATCAGTTTAGAAATCTGATTTTTGCATCCAATAATGTGCAAAATTTCGTGCATAAATATTTTACACATGGATAATTTTGTCTAATGGCTCAACATGCTGTTTCATCATTTCCAATTTTAAGTGCGAAGGGGTAAGTAAAATTTTTTCACTGTCAAAAAGACTTATATTCAAGACATTTTTGGATCCTGGTTGAAGCTGCACCCTTTCAGGCCAATGTACAGTATTCCAAAGTTCATTCCATGTCCTCCTATTCCATTCGCATATTAACAGGAAATTTTTGTGTAACCCTTTTGTTGTCCAAGCAGCAATCCAATGACCTTCAAATCACTGCTAATTTGTTACTCATGCTCGTGATATTTAGTTCTTTTAAGCAACAACTTTAGTGTTCTTGTGGAGTGTGCAAGTTGTATTGAAGGCAGAATATAAGACTTCTTTTCGAAGTCTGTAAAAGTGCACTAGTTGCTAGGATCATATTCTTTCTCCCCCTCTCCCAATTGATGAAGAATTTGAACATCCATACAAAATACAAATTGATCTTCTTCTGTACAATATTTTTGGAATTCTTTCTCAAGATTTCCGTACTGGGAAAATGTAACACCGGATTCCTTTTGTGTAATCTCGAGCCAAGTAATTCACTCCTTTCTTTGGTGCCTTGTCATATAATTTAATTGGGATTGTGTAAATTTGTTTGTTGGTGTCATATTGATGAGGCTCGAAATCCATTTCTTCAGCATCCGATTGCAAGGAACTGCTTTCAATTTCATCACTCAAGTTACCAGGTGGAGTAGGTACTGGTGAGTCAGGTCCATGAGGAAGGGGCCAAATAGCTGACAAGAGGTTTGGATATTTAATTTTGTTTTTCTTACTGTAACCAACAATGTTGGTCATACAAAAATAACAGCTGGCATAGTGATTATTTTGCTCTGTGCCATTACATGGATTTGGATAACGACATTGCGTTTCATTTGCCCTCATTCCAGTTACAAAGTCCTTTGACACATGTATTGCATGCAATATGTGGTGTGAAAGATTTGTCTTAATCTCCAACTCTCAACAATTGGAAGGAAAATAAAGTTCCTTCACAAATGTTGCAAAACATTTGAAGACTTTGTTTACACTGTTTTCTGTGTACCTGATACACTAGCCATGGTGGCCTTAAAATACTAGTAAAAAAGTTTAATGAATAATGCTTGAATGTAACACAGATTTTATGTCTACATTAATGCACACATGCACGGATACAAATGAATGTAAAAGACGCACTAAACGTGTATTTGTTGGGGGTGCGGCTTGAGCACAACTAACTATATCGACCTAGTTTACATTGGAAAGGAATGACAGTTGAACATGAATGTTGGATAAGGACTGGGGTTTAATTTTTTTTTTGCTACTTGCTTTACGTCGCACCGACACAGATAGGTCTTGTGGCGACGATGGGAGAGGAAGGGGCTAGGAGTTGGAAGGAAGTGGCCGTGGCCTTAATTAAGATACAGCCCCAGCATTTGCCTGGTGTGAAAATGGGAAACCACGGAAAACCATTTTCAGGGCTGCCGACAGTGGGTTTCGAACCCACTATCTCCCGAATACTGGATACTGGCCGCACTTCAGCGACTGCAGCTATCCAGCTCGGTGGACTGGGGTTTAAAACACTTCTCTTTATTCACGTGATCTGAGACTGCAACTCTACTCTGTCTTATCTGGAATCCAACTAACCTCGAACTCTTAGTATTGAGAATTTAAATTTCTAGAAAACAGAATTCAAAACTTCAGCCCTCGCTTAAGTCTTGATCTGCCATAACATACTATTTTAAAAACAGAAGAAGAATTATATCAGATTTGTCATGCGGTTTGCTTACCTTCCCTGATATTTTGCCTACGTGTTTCAATAAGTGTGCTGTCCGGTATCAGCTGTATAGCAATATGTGCGAAATGTCCAGCGATTACTGTTTATTTTTTTTAAACTTGCATTTCGTTTTTTTGCCAGCTGCGAGGATAACTTTCTCTGCATCTACCCTTCAAAAACTCTACACTTATCTTTAGCCAAGAATGATCGACTATGTAAGCTTGTAGCCATACCTAAAATATGGTTCACACTTCACGTTAATATGCTACTGATGCCACACAAACAAAGCCTGGACAACACTATAGTATAATGGGATCCATTGTTTGACTACCATATACAGTAGGGCATGAAGATCATGTGCAGTGGACATGAATGCTTTTTAACTTCTCTATTCGTGATATCATTTGTGTTTATGGGTTCCAGAGAATATCTGTGTTTTTGTTTTATATGGTGATAGTATTCAAGTGTTATCTCCATAATCTAAAATCTCTTTTTGTTTCATAGGGTGTATAATGGTTTAACTTTTCTGCCCTAAGTTCCCCCATATTGGATTCTATATAATGAGTCCATAGATTAATCTAAGTGTGTTATTTTTTGTTTTTGAAATCTTGCCCTAACTGTCACCATATTGTATTTTCTTGATTGATAGCATGGAAACCACTAAAGAGATTTGCACTCCACTAATTCTTTGTGGTGTCATATCTACGGAAGCCATTTGACGAATGGGCAATCTATATCTCTTGAGCTGTCGGGGTTATCATTGTTATCATTGTTGCACTGTCCTACACGAGACCCCTGGGTGGTGCCAAGATAGTAACTACATTGGCTGCTGGACCTAAAGCTTCGCTTTATGGATATCCGAGCAATCAGAGGATTCTCCACCATGAGAAAAATATTTAAACCTACTACTAATTTGTATATATTTGTACTATTATAACAGTGTATCTTATCCTCTTGCCAAACAAAATGAAAAAAATAAATTCCAAAGTCAGCCCCCATTCAGTCACTCTTTTGTCTAGTCCAATTGCACTCATTTTTGCCAGTAGTCCACCACAATCCAACCTATCAAATGCCTTAGACAGGCCAATTGAAAAACAATCCATTTGACCTCCCGAGTCCAAGATATCTTGCTGGAATCCTGTAAGTTGAGCTTCAGTGAAATAACCTTTCCTAAACCAGAACCACCCTCTATTGAACCGGTTGTTAATTTCGCAAACATGTCTAATATAATCAGAAAGAATGCTTTCCCAAAGCTTACATGTCATGCATGTCAAACTGACTGGCCTGTAATTTTCAACTTTATGTCTATCACGCCTTCCTTCTTTATACACAGGGACTACTACCGCAACTCTTCATTCATTTGGTATAGCTCCTTCATGCAAACAATAATCAAATAAGTACAGATATGTATCCCAACCCATTGTTTTTAGTGTATCCCCAGAAATCTTACCAATTCCAGCCCCTTTTCTAGATTTCAACTTTTTTTTTTACCTTATTGTAAATTTCATTGTTATCATGTGTAAATTTTAACACTTCTTTAGCATTATTCACCTCTATATGGACATTATCCTTGTAATCTACAATCTTTACATACTGCTGACTAAATACTTCTGCCTTTTGAAGATCCTCACATACACACTCTCCTTGTTCATTAATGATTCCTGGAATGTCCTCCTTGGAACCTGTTTCTGCCTTAAAGTACCTATACATACCCTTCCATTTTTCACTAAAATTTGTATGACTGCCAATTATGCCTGCTGTCATGTTATCCTTAGCTGACTTCTTTGCTGGATTCAATTTCCTAGTAAGTTCCTTCAATTTCTCCTCATGTCTACAGCCATTTCTAACTCTATTTCTTTCCAATCTATACCTCCTTCTTAGTCTCGTAAGTACAAGTGATGTTAGTAATGAAATTTATGCCATGGATTAGCACCTAGCAGGGCAGCATTCCAAGGTCTGCTTAATAACTCCAGGTCATCAGATGTATCTGTACATACCAAGGTTAGAATGGTTATGGCATTTGTATTTTCCATAGTAACAGACTGATGTGAAAGCTAGGCCATAAAAAAGCAAGAAATGAAATTCGCTGATGCCTTTCTGTTATGGTGCTGGAGAAGGATTTTACATATACCTTGAACAGCCATGAAGATGAACCAGCAGGTCATTCAGAACATCAATCCAGGTAAATTTCTTGAGACATTTATTACAAGGTTTCACCTATGTTATTTTGGGCATAATATGAGGTATTTTGAATCCTTGGAGAAAGCAATTGTGTGTAGATTGATGGAAGGGACTTAAAGAAAAATCATTCTCGTCCATTCAATTCCTATGACCTGCAGAAACCAATAGGCTATAACCCCTTACTACTTGTCTCTCTCTTTGCTGAACTTTCACCCAGCCACCCACCCACCGACCCTCTGCCTTCCCCTAGCTTCCCTACTGTACCGTACCCAGGGGTAAATACCCTCTAGGACGATGCCTTCATTCCTGTATGAACATCCGACTAACTCAGGGTTGGGCAGAGAGTGGGTTGGTCGTCATTAGGTCAGGCTAAAAGTCGAAGTTCTATGCTTAAATATAAGTAAATGACAGGAAAATGGAGGTATAACTCGAATGAGAAACAATAATATGGGGTAGGATGAGTTTATTCATAAATATCCCCGAATCATACTACTCGAAAATCAAATAAATCAAATAATAAAATGTCATTACAAAAATCTCAAAATTAAAGAAATAACTGGACATTAACAACGTTAATTGTTCAAAACAACAAAAGTGAAATGAAGTATCAAGCACAACATTGAATACTTGCATACTTTCAGAAATAATCTTCTTCTGCTTGTCCATTGTTCATGTTATATGGTAACATGTACGCATATACTGATACGTATTTATCTCGGATGGAGTGACACTCGAAAATAATCACATTGATACGGGTTTGTAATTTAATTTAGAGTCGTCGCAAGATTAAACGTTAAAAGAAAATTACAATATAAAAGAAAGTTACGATGAAAAGAAAAACTAAGACGTAATGATATGAATTATGAAAAAATACTAGTGGCATTTCCTACGCTATATTTACAGTGAACAAAATAAGCAAAATAACACATCTATTTATATCGGATACTTCACAGATTCTACGTGAATCACGGTTCACCACAAAGGATCTAGTGAGAACTAGATTGACCACTCAGCACTCGGGCTGTTCCCCATTAAACAACAAGACAACATATTCAAACATGAAATATCATAAAACACCTTGCTGTAAGAGAAAAACATAATTATCCATGAATATCATGTAGAAAGCAATGGGCAACATTGCCGCCTTCTGCTGCATTTGCGCACCCAACAGCGCGATCATCCATCACATATTTCCTGGTGTGCTGTGGGCTGAAAGGAAATGTTGGAACTCAACACTGTACTAAGGCTTGGTTTCTGTCCGCCAAGATTGTAACACGGAAATACCATCTCATTCACGCCGACTAAGAAAACACGGCCAATACATCAGCTTGCAATGAGATATCATCTTTCGTCGGCTACACGGAAACTCGCGTACAATCGTATAGCTTCCTAGCATGCTTCGACAATTTAACACACATCAGACTCATTGGTCTGGAATCAATTCCGTCAATTCTGATAACTAATATTCTCTCAGAAGACAATAGCAGGTACATATCCACTGCACATAATTCCTTCACTTATCAGGCATGCAATCGGCCTGCATAATCATTTTATAACTCCGCATGCATTATAACTTCTCATATCTCTTACAAATCACATCAGCCTTTTACATTATGAGACCCGGTTCGTTTCCTGTGCAAATCATTGGGCAAAAACAGATTCCAACTTAAATTCGAAGATCCTATTCTTTCAACGTTGTTATGCAGCTCCTTACGTACAGCTTCTGAAATACCATGCATCATGCAATTAACTGTTACTGTCTCTAAATGACCAAAATAAAATTGAATTAACACTCAACGTAGCAAGTGTTTAACTTTGAACTTGGATGAACTTGTCAATCTAATCCTCCTAGCACTAATCTACAAGGGAAAAACGGAATAAAACTAAACTAAATTATCATACATAAATGAACAACAAAATAATCCTAACAAATCCCTCATTATCCCAACTATCTAGTCATATATCTAAATAAAAATAAAGAGAACATGCATTTCTCTTTTATCCGTATATACAATATAAAAGTGAAACAAACACATGCCGTCAGGCTTACTTTACGTTAAACAAAATCCCTATTCTAAACTGCACTAGTATTTTAACATAACCCATATAACATTCCATAATTCACACATGCGCCTTATCTTGGAAGACTCTCTGGATACATGGCAGCAGCTCACATCTCTGCTTTGTTGGGTGTCTACTCCATGTTGATCACTGCTTCAACACGTAGAAATGCACTTCCTTCTTCCATAGGCAAAGCCATCTTCTTGCTGAAAGTTATTGAACACTGCAACACATAAGGCTTTGGATGAATATCTCTTCACCGCTCAATTCTGCACGTGCCGAACAACCCCTTTGTGGCTACAAACTAAGCCAAACACACTGACACATAAATACACTGTAAATTTTACACTTGAGGGTATATGTACACAGTTTTCGAGAGCGGCACGCGGTACGAATCAAGAGTTCCTCGCGAAATGCGACCGACACGAAAATGTGAGACAATGGAACGCCTCTCCTGCACTTTCTACACTGCGGCTAATTATCACCGTCTATATATTGGTAGTGAACTTTGCGATAATATAATCTGCAATTAACTCTGCATCAGTCACTTTATTCCACTGCACGACTGAAACACTGTTTATTGGTCTTATTAACCATACTCTGTTAATGATCTATTCACATGGCAACTTTTAAGTACAATTCTCGGGGCACATCGAACAACGTCCACCTCACGTCAGTATCCACGATCAGAGTTACACTTCTACACTATCCAAACTGCCCGATCAGAGCCACACTTCTACACTCTCCAAACTACCCGATCAGAGTGATACTCTCCAGAGCTTGGGGTGCTAAGGAAGCGTAGGTAACGCCGTTGCAACTATGGGATTCCCGCTTGTTTAGACAAACCACCAATCAGAATGCTTGCCATTTATAATGACATATTATCAATTATAACATATCAATAAAACACAGTTCAGATTATATCAAATCTCTTCCTACAATGTTTTACCGTATTCCTGATTATATTTCACTTACAGACCTGTGGAAATCCACCAAATAACAGAATTTATCTCAAGCAACTGTACACGTTAGTCAACCTGGGATTATGACTTCGCGCGATGTAGACTCCATATTTGCCATATCCTCACGTTCTCAATGGCTGAATATTTCGCTTGGTCAGCATCTTGTACACGTGCCGAGATGTGCCAACTCCTAGTGACGCTAAGCCATTCTCACGGTCCTGAGGAAGTATTGGGCAATATCCAGCGACTTGATGGCTCCATAAACTTCCGGTCTCAGCTATCCTGCGATTCCTTACTTTACCATATATGACTGCAATTCACATCAATAAAATTTACATATTATGTCAAATAATAATCCGAGTATCTCTTATGGGCCGGCAGGATATGGCTCACTACCAAGAGGTTTGTTTTAGCGAGATACGAACACAGCCAATGATCTCAAATCAGTCCAGTCACTGACCCAGGAGAAAACAGATGTCAAACTGGAGCAGTGTAAGTACAGAAAATTTTTCAAATCCATCAGAGAGTCAGCAACTGATTTCAACATTCATGTAATGTCACGCTTGCTCATAATATTACTCATTCACAATCACCAACTAGTTTATGCAAAGTGACAAATTCTGTGTATATAAATGCATGTTTGGAAGTGATCTGATAGAATTTGAGGATGTTCTTGCAGATCAAAACATGTCATTCTGTTATTAATGTGTTCTCTTACACATATGTTGGTTGTTCTAAATCTTATATTTCATACTTTGAAAGGCTGATAAACTCAAAAGATTATATTAAATTTGAATTCAAGAAAAATATTTTAAAAATATATAAATCAAATAAGGAAATTAATATATATTTGCACGAAGAAAGAAACCAGTATGGGTAGGCACTAACATGAAAAATTCGGCAAATAACCAAAAAAGAACAATACCTGATTTATCTTGTCATTATCTGAAAGAATATACTGCAAAATGTTTTTATAATATTTTATTCAGAAAGCAAGAAAGTTGTAACAATTTAGACCAACAATGTGGAAGAATACGGGGGCAATCCCAATGTTCGGGCAAAGATGACAAAAGGCTTTGATTTCACAGTTAATGGCGATTGCAAGTGTAATGGGAAGAACGTGTTGCAAGGTCTATGCATGTGGCCAGATGCTAATTCAGACAACGTTACAAATACTGGTGGAGAAGGGGAACGTAGATTGTGAGTCACTCTCCCTGGGGAGCTCTCCACTCACACTCGCGATAATCAGGGGGAATGTGGAGCTCGTCAAAGCACTACTGGAAACAAGAAAGACAAACCCAATGAAATGCTGATGTCAAAAGCTGCAGTGCCCCTAGATGTACTGATGATTCAGTCAGGCACGGACAAGCTACTGCCGAACGACATCATGGAAATGGTTTAACATTGGAACACCGCGTCAGAAGAAGGAGGGTGGAACGACAGAACAAAGTGGAGAGGAATCATATTTGCTCCCACCTGGCATCAGCTGGAAATGGGAAAACGAGGATGAGGATGATGATGATGAATGTGGAAGACTTCAACATTTGTAAATTTAAATGGTACTCAATTGTGCCTTTGCTGGCAAGACCTTGTGTTTACAGTGCACTTTGTCTTCTGGTATCGGCTAGAATAAATTTGTTACTTTCAATGACCTGTCTCAGTCTCATCCTCGGCTTTGAGAATATGGAAGTGACTCAGGTACGAGTGAATGTAGTAATGAAATTTCTTATGCAGCCAGTCCGTTATGAATGCATACCTGCCAACTTTCATAAATGAAAAATAGGAAGATTTTTTTAAACTTCGATTTCATCACATATATTACACCACGGTCTAAGTGAAAAAACAGGATAAAGCCATACATTAAATTAAATTTAAAATCTTAAAACAAAAACCATAAAATGGTTACAAGAAAATATACCTAATCACTCTTATTTAGGACACATACATACAAATAATAATACAGTCGAACCACGACTACTCGAATTTTCATTATCTTTAAGTAACTTAAATTTTCCGGCCGTTTGTCCTATTCTCCACGTGTATTTATTTCTCTATTACTCGAAATTCGGTTACACGAATTTCTCGATTTCTCGAGGCAAACATTTCCTCCCTTGAAGCAAAAAATACTCTAACTTGAATTTCGTGCAACATTAACTATGCAATACGGCATTTGTAGTTAGTAAGGAACAGTTAACAAATAAAGAAAGCGTTACAATGACGCTGGGAACTAATATGATGGGAACCGAGAAACTCGAACTTCTAGGGATTGGAAAATTGGCAATGCATCGCTGTTTCTCGGATGTCAATTACCGGTCACGTACGAAAGCAAGCCCAGAAGTCACGGGTGACAAGCTCCATACGAAACTTGGCTGCGTGGTATTGCCGAGAAGTTTCAACATGACGGGAGGAGAGGTTAACCGCAATATGTGAAGCAACCTTCATTGTAACCACCATGTTCCATGAAAACGAATAACTACTTTAAAGGTTGTCATAAAGTATGAAGTACAAAATAAGAAGCATTTATAAATATGATATAGGCATTTACTTTTGTAACATACTCAACGTTCCTATGAACAATTATGAAGCAGAATAATGTGAAATAGTATCCTGCTTCTATATTGTTTCTGTAGGGAAAGGTCATATTTTTATGAACTCAAACAAAAACTGATTTTTTTCCAAAGGTGTTAAGGAAGCTGTATTTCTTGTTTCACTACTGTATGTACTGTAGCCTGTCTTCTATAAAGTTACTATAACAAGGGTTATAATTAAAATGGTGCGTAAAATTGACTTTTTTCGTATATTTTCAAGTATTGTTAAAAATAATGTATTCAGTACATACATATGAACCAAATGGCAACAATGGGATAGGAAAGGCCTAGGAGTTGGAAGGAAGCGGCCGTGGCCTTAATTAAGGTACAGTGTAAAAATGGGACACCACGGGAAAACGATTTTCAGGGCTGCCGACAATGGAATTCGAACCCACTATCTTCTGGATGCAAGCTCACAGCCGCGTGCCTCTAACCGCATGGCCAAGTGGCCCAGTGAAGGTTAACTGCTGCACCGTAAAATAAGTCATTTATAATATGGGTCACGCAGCTCAGAAGTTTAGAAAGTACTATAAAAATCTCTTTGTCACTGGAAGAATA
Source organism: Anabrus simplex (assembly GCF_040414725.1). Classification (NCBI taxonomy): domain Eukaryota; kingdom Metazoa; phylum Arthropoda; class Insecta; order Orthoptera; family Tettigoniidae; genus Anabrus; species Anabrus simplex. The sequence continues at coordinate 148,451,716 of NC_090267.1, read as the reverse complement.
TCTATGTAAACGCATTATCTACTTACATTTCCATGTCACGAGGGAAACAGAAGACCGTGAATTCTTCTGCACTGCATAATTATTATTGCCACACATAGCACATATCTTCTCACTCATGATGAGAGGAGATATAAACGAATGACACACGCTATTATTTACTGATTTTAACTAACTCCAAACGCATCAATAACACCAAAAATTTCACAAACTAATGAACATGCTCTTATGACAGGCTAAGTAACTCGAAGTTAAACCGCTAGACAGACCTATATTCACTGTACCTCTGTATCTCGCAGACTGTCCTGTATTTTCTCTACTGTACTTGGTAGAAAGTAAGGTTCCGTTCAATTTTTGTGCATCACAGGATAAGGCCTTGACAGAATTTCTTGAAACTTTACATTCGAGTTCAGAGATTGCACTGGGCTATATATTATTTGACTGATCAGTATACAGCCACATAGCAATTTTAGCATGGCCAAAACATGAAGCATAAGATTTCAACGTTAATATTAGTAGTAAAAAACTGTACATAACAAAAGTTGTGTGAACTATAATTTGCTATCTTTTCTGTTTTGTTTAGTTTTGCTGTAGGAGATATAAAGACAAAATCTGGAACCATTAGATAAACATCTATACAGTGGCTACCAGTGTAATCCAACATCGAACCTCCACAACTTTTTTACTGAAAAAACATGGCTCAAATGTATGGGGAATCCACAACTACCCACCCATTCATCAGGACTGTACCTGGAAAAAGTCTGAAATGACAAATCAAAAACCCTCCATGGAAACTGGGCAAAATATTGATTCAAAATGGATTCAATTTAAATCAAGTATGGCAGGATGATTGGGCCACCTCAAACCCTGACCAGCTAGTACTGATAGCATATCCTGTCAGCTGTCCACCTGGCTTTGATCTACCTAGGAGAGCCCGGACTCCCATCAACTGAATACAGACTAATCGTGACAGGTCACAAATCTGGCTTCATAAATGGAAAAACCGACTTTAGCCCTTTCTTGATGGATGCAGCACTTTTGCATCTATCTCTACCACAGGTCAGACCAATGTGTTGACCAAAGTCCTTTATCACTTTTTTAAAATCTTATAATTTGCTTCACGTCGCACCGACACAGATAGGTCTTATGGCAACAATGGGATAGGAAAGGCCTAGGAGTGGGAAGGAAGCAGCCATGGCCTTAATTATGGTACAGCCCCAGCATTTTCTTGGTGTGAAAATGGGAAACCACAGAAAACCATCTTCAGGGCTGCCGACAGTGGGATTCGAACCCACTATCTCCTGGATGCAAGATCACACTTGCGCGCTCCTAACCACACGGCCATCTCGCCTGGTACCAAAGTCCCAGTCTCATCCATGGTTGTAACAATATGGAAACTGCTGGGGTATGGATGGTGCCAAGGATTGATCGACGCAGTATGACTAATGCATCTGAGTGCTAAGAAAGGTGTTACTCATAGGGCCTGTCATGTTACAATAGCACTTTCTGGCCCAGTGAGAAAAGCAATGGCAAACTATCTCACTCCTCACCTTGACTAGGATGCCTCATCTTGGCACTACCATTGGTTTTTGGCTGTTTCCCTATAAAATAAAAAAAGTTAAAGATGACAAACACAAAATTCTAGGTGTAAGGCTTATCTCTAAAGATAATAGGCAACTTGATGTCTTTGGAGTGTACAGAAGAGGAAACGATAGCACAGATGCTGATTCAGAATTATTTGATAAGATAATCAGCTATGTGGGAAACGATAAGGAAAGGAACGTGATTGCAGCGGGGGATCTCAATTTACGAAATGTCAATTGGGAAGGTAATGCGAACGACAGGAAGCATGAACAACAAATGGAAAATAAGTTAATATGGGAAGGGCACCTGATTCAGAAAGTGATGGAACCAACTAAAGGGAAGAATGTTCTGGATGTGGTGCTGGTAAAACCAGACGAGCTCTATAAAGAAACCGAAGTAATAGATGGTATTAGTGATCACGAAGCTGTTTTTGTGGTGATTAAAAATAAATGTGAAACAAAGGATATTAAAATTAGGACTGTTAGGCAGTACCATATGGCTGATAACACTGGCATGAGGGAGTTTTTAATAAGTAACTACGATTGGTGGAAAACGGTAAATAAAAATGTAAACAGACTATGGGATGTGTTTAAAGCAATTGTTGTGGAATGTGAAACTAGGTTTATACTTTTAAAGGTGGTAAGGAATGGTAAAGATCCACTATACTATAACACGGAAGTAAAAAGACTAAGAAGGAGGTGCAGGTTGGAAAGAAATAAGAGTTAGAAATGGCTGTGGAAGTAAAAAGAAATTGAAGGAACTTACTAGGAAATTGAATCTAGCAAAGAAGGCAGCTGAGGATAACATGATGGCAAACATAATTGGTGCCCATACTAAGTTTAGTAAAAAATGGAAGAGTATGTTCCAAGAAGGACATTCCAGGAATCATTAATGAACAAAGGGAGTGTGTATGTGAAGATCTTCAAAAGGCAGAAGTATTCAGCCAGCAGTATGTAAAGATTGTTGGTTACAAGGATAATGTCCAGATAGAGGAGATGACTAATACTAAAGAAGTAGTAAAATTTACCTATGACAGCAATGACATCTACAGTAAGATACAAAAGTTGAATACTAGAAAAGCAGCTGAAATTGATAAGGTTTCGGGGGATATACTAAAGACAATGGGTTGGGATATAGTACCATATCTGAAGTACTTATTTGGTTTTTGTTTTTTTTGCTACGGGCTTCACGTCGCACCAACACAGATAGGTCTTATGGCGATGATGGGATAGGAAAGGCCTAGGAGTTGGAAGGAAGCGGCCGTGGCCTAAGGTACAGCCCCAGCATTTGCCTGGTGTGAGAATGGGAAACCACAGAAAACCATCTTCAGGGCTGCCGATAGAGGGATTCGAACCTACTATCTCCCGGATGCAAGCTCACAGCCGCGCGCCTCTACGCGCACGGCCAACTCGCCCGGTATTTGATTATTGTTTGCATGAAGGAACTTTACCAAATGAATGGAGAGTTGCTATAGTAGCCCCTGTATATAAAGGAAAGGCTGATAGACATAAAGCTGAAAATTACAGGCCAGTCAGTTTGACATGCATTGTATGTAAGCTTTGGGAAAGCATTCTTTCTGATTATATTAGACATGTTTGCAAAATTAATAACTGGTTTGACAGAAGGCAGTTTGGGTTTAGGAAAGGTTATTCCACTGAAGCTCAACTTGTACGATTCCAGCAAGATATAGCAGATATCATGGATTCAGGAGGTCAATTGGACTGTATCGCGATTGACCTGCCTAAGGCATTTGATAGGGTAGATCATGGGAGACTACTGGCAAAAATGAGTGCAATTGGACTTGACAAAATAGTGACTGAATGGGTTGCTCTGTTTCTAGAAAATAGAACTCAGAGAATTAGAGTAGGTGAAGCTTTATCTGTCCCTGTAAAAATTAAGAGGGGAATTCCTCAAGGCAGTATTATTGTTTTCTTATATATATATCAATGATATGTGTAAAGAAGTTGAATCAGAGATAAGGCTTTTCACAGATGATGTTATTCTGTACAGAGTAATAAATAAGTTACAAGATTGTGAGCAACTGCAAAATGACCTCGATAATGTTGTGATATGGACAGTAGGCAATAGTATGACGATAAACGGGGATAAAAGTCAGGTTGTGAGTTTCACAAATAGGAAAAGTCCTCTCAGTTTTAATTACTGCGTTGATGGGGTGAAAGTTCCCTTTGGGGATCATTGTAAATACCTAGGTATTAATATAAGGAAAGATCTTCATTGGGGTAATCACAAAAATGGAATTGTAAATAAAGGGTACAGATCTCTGCACATGGTTATGAGAGTATTTAGGGGTTGTTGACAACAGGATGTAAGGGAGAGAGTATATTTGTTTCAGGTGAGACCCCAAGTAGAGTATGGTTCCAGTGTATGGGACCCTTACCAGGATTACTTGATTCAGGAAGTAGAAAAAATCCAAAGAAAAGCAGCTCGATTTGTTCAGGGCGATTTCCGACAAAAGAGTAGCGTTACAAAAATTTTGTGAAGTTTGGGCTGGGAAGACTTGGGAGAAAGGAGAAGAACTGCTCGATTAAGTGGTATGTTCCAAGCTGTCAACGGAGAGAGGGCGTGGGAGGACATCAGTAGACGAATAAGTTTGGATGGTGTCTTTAAAAGTAGGAAAGATTACAATATGAAGATAAAGTTGGAATTCAAGAGGACAAATTGGGGCAAATATTCGTTTATAGGAAGGGGAGTTAGGGATTGGAATAACTTACAAAGGGAGATGTTCAATAAATGTCCAATTTCTTTGCGGTCATTTAAGAAAAGGCTAGGAAAGCAACAAATAGGGAATCTGCCACCTGGGCGACTGCCCTAATTGCAGATCAGTAGTGAATGATTGATTGATTGATTGATTGATTGATTGATAGAACCACATGGTGCTATTTGAGGATCTAATCAGCCTCTGGGCTGGTTTTTTAAAAAGAAAAATTTACTTTTTTCTTTATGTCATACCGATGCAAATAGGTCTTATGGTGATGACGGGATAGAAAAATGCTGAGAGTGAGAAGTGAGCATGGCCTTAATTCAGATACAACCCCAGCATCTGTCTGGTGTTAAAATAGGAAATCATGGAAAACCATCTACAGGGCTGCCAACAGTGGGGTTCGAACCCACTATCATCTGAATGCAAGCTTATAGCTACGTGATAGAAACCGCACAGCCACTTGTTCGGTCTGGGCTGATGACTTAAGAAATAGAATAAAGCCGAACGTCCCCACCGTGTGAGAATAAGTCATGAGGTAATGGAATGTCTGTTACGAAAGTTCAAGGAGCCCAGTGGCAAAGCTGTTAACTGGATATTCTCAATGGATATGCAACCCTTAAGATTTAGCTGGAAAATTTATAATGTCCAATAACGGACCATTTATATTGGTATTATAAAGATTGTTGGTTACAAAGAATGTGCTCAAATACTTCAGCCTGCTGTAGATAGATTTAATGGCATGCACAAGAACTCCTGCAGGACGTAATTCCAGCATCTCCAAAACATATAAAAATGTAGTTAGTGGGATGTAAAACCAATAATATTATTTTTATCACTCCAATCTTGACTGCATGACCTACTCCATATAATATGCATATATGTACAGACCGGAGTGGCCGCATGTGTTAATGTTCTATGACTATGGAGCAAAGCTCAGTATTTAAGAGACTAGTGCTTTCGAACACCAGCATTGGTTGGCCTGAGGACATTCTTCCGTTTTTTCCCCCATTTTCACTTCCAGGCAAATGCTGGGAGATTTCAGATTCGTAGGCCATGGCCGATTCTTTCCACCTCGTTACCCAATTTCACTCACTATTCATTTCATTTTTATTAGCTCCTCGACTAATGCTGGCATCAGGAAGGATATCCAGCCATAAAATACACCATATAATTTCATTTCATTTCAACCCCGCCCTCATGTCAGGAAACAGAACAATGGCATATATAAACATGCAGATAAGTGAAATGTATGTGCGTTGTTGCAGAATTTATCTGCAGGATAAGATGAATCACATGGAATGTGTGAATTTAAAATACTGATTGCAGCTATGATATCAAGGATGACTGAGGTAGAAGAGGAAGCTGAAGACAGTTTTACAACACATTTGTTTCCAAGCCCTTGAAGAACTGCCGCTATGTCCAGCACTATTACATTATCGATTACCAGGATCATATCACCTATCCATGTTTTTGGGTATTCAGCCCAAAGGCTTGTTTGAATCTCAACAGGATTCACCATCAGCTGTCATAGATGGCATAGGCATCACTGAAGAAGCATTCTAGGGAAAGGAAGCGTGAGGTAGCTATTTATAGCATCAGAAATTTATTCTATTTCTACCCTATAAGGAGGAAATAAATGTAATTCTATAGGCAATTTATTTTGTATTGGCGTGAATAATGATTTCTCTCAACAGCCATAATCAGAAGCAGTTGTGTACCTTTTTCCATGAAACCGTCACAACAGTTTTCAAATAAGGACATATTATATTTCAGATTACAAAGCTATCATAGCTATTGAATGTAATATGAAGTAGAAATCATCAATAAAATATATACTGGTATTTTAAGGTAGAAGCTTATAACTTGAGATATCAATGCATTACTCTTAAAGTCCTAAACTAAAATGAAACAGACTAAATATATTTTTAACTATCACTATTAATTTTAATTTTGTTTTTTACAATTTCCTTTATGTCGTACCAACACCGATAGGCAATGATGGGATAGAAGAGTGCTAGGAGTGGAAAGGAAGTGGCTCTAACCTCTATTATGGTACAGCCCCAGTATTTGCCTGGTGTGAAGGTAAGAAACCATGGAAAACCATCTGCAGGCTTAATGACAGTGGGGTTCACAAACCCACTATCTCCCGAATGCAAGCTGCCATTTAATTATTAATCTAGAGACTGCATTTTCAAGGCTTTCATTAAAATGTCTTATTAAATGTCTCCCTTGGTTAAACCAAGTTGGTCAGTTATGCTCCGAACTTCGTAACCTATCACAACTGTTTCCTGTCCTTATACTACACTGTGGAAGGAAAATGCAACACTCCGATCTATGCTGTCAATTTTAACTAGCATGTAACATAAGTATTCTGAAACGTAGTAGATATTCTAATTCAACAACATTTGTCCTGTAACATAATGACACCCTTAACAATACACGCATGAAGGATGAGAGTACTCTTAACAATATGCCATGTGAGCCCGAACTTCAGACTGGTGAATGTCTGAATGTAGCTCAACACAGTATAAAAATCCAGCACACACAGATGCTTTGCCATCGAGACAAGGAGGCACAAAATATTGTGGTTTTCCACCACCCATGGGATAGTTAGCATTCAAGAGAACAGTCTCACGTAATGATGCCCTTGAAGAGTCCACAAGTATACATGCATAGTTTGAAGGTCCTGCATTTATATATTTAAGTTCTGCTCCTCCCCAGTAGTGCACCTCACTCCTCAACATCCAATTATGGTACAGGGACTGACAAAGGAATGGTGAATCACTGGAATGAATGAAGAGTCAAAACTGAAGCATCTGATACTGGAATAAAGTAAAGAGTTTTCAGACAGGCTGTACGCACACTGTCAACACCAAAATGGACAAATCTGATTGCAGTAGCCAGTGTGGTATGCAAAAGATTTTTTGGTAATTTGAAGCTTGTAAGGCTAATATTTTTCTTCCAACTGTAGCAGGTTTACTAATTGATTTGTGGCATAAATATCCCACTGAGCTTAGAAGACAATATTAGAACTGATAGACTGTGGAGGATAGTAATGCTTTAGTTATATGAGTGTATATAGAAGTTCCATACATAATATTATAATGCTTAAGAGATGTGAGGTCTAAGTGAAGTAACAACAGTTTAGCCATGGCAGTTTTTATCTTCCAGGTCTTTCAAAACTGCTACATAATTGTGCCTGAGGCCAGAAAGATACTGAATGGGATGGACATAATTGTCAGGGGACAGTCACACAATGATTTAACCTAACAGAGTGAACCATCACGAGTAAGATATATCGTGGAACAAGTAGTCTTCTGCTAGAGCGGAGTGATGCACTACGCATGTCACAGGCTATGTCTGCATTCAACATTTATACTTCGTACAATGCTGAGGAGACAGGGAACATACCTCACAGTGATTTACGTGGACTTTTCAATTCATTTGTTGTTTGACACATGCTACTGAATTTTAGCACTCTTCTAGAACCTTAAAAACATATAATTATCTTCACATATTTCCCAAGCACATTCATATAACTTTATACCTTTGTGTTTAGTAAGCATTCAAATTAACATCCACTTACCCACCAACAAAAACAGAGAAATTTGGGTTATGCAATGATTATATACAAAAAGGTCGATGAAAAAATTAAAATGTGCTTAGCATGTAATAACATTTAATACAAGTAAGTTATGGTTATAAGACTATATTGGATAAATAGAAAGCAATTATGTAAAAAAGTGGTCAATTTCATATGTCTCAGGATGACAGTTTTTATATAATTAATTCTGTAACAAATGCAACATGATTTTCAAAACATACTAAACAAACAATTAGCAACAAAGAATGAATCCTGAATAAAATGAACTCAAACAGTTGTCAATAATAATAATAATAATAATAATAATAATAATAATAATAATAATAATAATAATAATAATAACAATAATAACAATAATAACAACAACAACAACAATTATAGTAATTCTTACTTTTGGCATCCTCTTCAGTAGCAGAGTTGACCGACTCCGAGCTCTGGGGGAATGCAGTCAGGCGAGGATGTTTCTCTGGAGGTGCACCTTGCCTAAGGTCCACATCGCCTGTGGTTCCCACCACAGACGGCTCTGGACTCCGCGATTTTTCTCGTCGGTTTTTACGGACATACTTCCGGCTCTTTTTTGAAACTTTCACTTTGAACGTAGTCTCTTCTTTCTTTTTATTTTCACTGATGACAGGTGGAGGAGGAGGAGAAGGAGATTCTACATCCCATTCAAATACATCATACTTCTTTGGAGAAGGGCGTTCTCGGGAGCTTTTAGTACCACCTGTAGGACTTTTAACCCTTTTACTTGAACTTCCCCCCGTCCCTGCAGTTTCACTTGATTTACTACTCCCTTTCTTCTTGTCAGAAGGTAACTGCCTGCTGCTGTTGCTGCTGCTGCTGCTGCTGCTAGTACTATTACTACTCACAGGAGATTTCTTTTTATGATTATCCAGTTTGGAAGGAGAGGATGTTTTACTGACAGCCCCCGAATGGCTATCCTTTTCCTTATTACTAGAAACTTCTGTCTCCTTCTTATCTGCCACTTTCTGAGGGGGGCTGTCAGTAAGATCAATAATACTAGTAGATAGGATTTTGACATTAGGTGTTTTAAAATTACTGGCATTCATCCCCTTGCTATTCGTTTTGCGTAGCGAGGGGACAGCTTTGCCAGAATTTGAAGGTGATGATGGTGAAGGACCTCTAGATTTAACAGCTATCTTTTCAACCCCAACACTCCCAACAGATCCCACAGTCCGTTCTTTAGAATTAGAAACATGAACTTTATTTCTTATTAAACGAGGGTCTTTCTTACTAACTCCTTGGGTTTCTTTATTAACATTACCTTTATTGGCAATATTTATTGTTATATGTTTAGGTTTAGCAGTCTCTAGTTTAACGCTCTCAAAAACAGTGTTTGTGTTTTCTTGTGTAAGTGGTGGTTGTGGTGTGGCATGTGAATGATCAATAGCAGTAACATTAGATTGTGGCACAGTCTGACGTGTGGCAAGCCGTGGATCTCGTGATCTACCACTGGACACAGCGGTGACTTGCTTTGAAGTCGATCTTGATTTGGCATCACTCTTGTGCTTACTCTGGAACCGAGATGAGCTGTTAGATGAAGACGCTGATGCTGATGTAACTGGAGGAGTAGATACCTTTAAAAAGTAAATGAAATAAGATCAATTATTACGAGGATTTAAAAGAGACTTTAAGAGGTATTGAAAAGGAACAATGAACTTGTAATAATACAAGCCTGGAGAAAAGGAATTACCATTTTACAGCCAAGGCAGAAAAATAAAAACCAAAGTCAACAGCAGATGCCATAAAGTAACCTATGAAGAGTTTTAGTTCAAAAGAGACTTGTGACGTTTAAACTTGATCAATCAATACATAATACTACAGAAAAAACCAACATATTCTTCTCTATTATTCAGTGCATTATTTTTAATTGTTGTGTGGAAGAAGAAGGCAGTCTGAAGAGTAATCCAAATAAAACTCAAACTTCATTAAGTCACAATGAGTGAACAAAAGTACACAAAAGTTCACTCAGCCTATCCAACTACAACTAAGGAGCTATCTGATGGTGAGATGGATGCCCCAGTCCGGAATAATGGTCGAGAGGATTCTTTATGCTGGCTATGCAGTAGTTCATAATTTGCAGGCCTTTGGGCTGAGCAGTGGTTGCTGGGTAGACCAAGACCCATCAGGTCTTTGCGCCATGGGATTTAGTTTTTTTTTAGACGACGGATTCTGACATTCGATTAAAAGGGTGGAAATAATTCCTGAACATGGTATCCTGGTATTGGTACTTGGTATAAAATTCCAGTACTGAACTAAACATCAGCATTCAGCAGCCAAAATATCCTTAGAGATTTCCTGACAAACACACAAAGCAAAACAACACTCAACAGCTCCTTTTAAACGCTTCCAAACCAGACATCTGGGACCAACAATTCATATTTTGTCCTTGATGCTTTCATGGCCCGTACTTATAGACATGATACTGTATAGGCTCTTGCACTTATGGTGTGTCAAGAAAATAAGGTGAAATTCTTTACATTTCGCAGAGAACTGTGCTCTGTGTCATCAGAAGAAAATCTTGACTGTCCACAAGAAAGGCTTCTTAAAAAAGACTCCCGACTCCTGCAGTTTGCTTCCCGCATAACATCGCCTCATGCTGACGTCACGTGGAGGGCTCCTGTCAGCAGCTGTTACGGTGAACAATAAGAAACTCTCCTTCAGAATAGGTCTACATTTCAGTACGCAAAGTCTTATAATATTTTCCTTATTATGTCGATTGTTGTGTTAAGCATGCGTAAGGATTCTAAATATAAAGTTATTTGTGCTATGGCACAATGCACTAATTGGGGATCGAAAACAACTAGTGTTCTATACCACAGATTTCCAAAACGTGAGGAGAATAGGTGAGTGTAGGTATCACGCTGTACGCAAAGTGCAAATTTAATCCTGATAATGCCAGAGTATGTTCCATACATTTCCGTCCAGAGGATTATGAACGAGATTTGAGAAATGAAGTATTGGGATTACCTTAGAGAAAAAATTTGCTGGCAGATGCCGTTCCATCTCTGTCCACTGCAAATCCACATGGAGATAAAGCTTCATGTTCAACCACTATCAACATTCCCAGCCAGAGAGCAGAGCACGTAGGCCTATTTGTCTACTGCTTTGATCCAATATTTAATGTCGTAATTAATTCAACAATCTACGTGGAAGTATGCTTTTAAGTCAATGAATAAACTGTTTCTGCTGTGCTATGATATTGTCTAGTGGCTAGGGTAGCTAACTTCCATATAGAAGGGTCAGGTTTGATGCCTGGTACTGGAACATTTAAAAAAATCTCATTCTTTGTTCTGTTGTAAACCAACAGAATGTTTTATGTGAAAACCTGGAGTTACAACACTATATTAACTTACAACAACTATTCATACACTTCGAATGGTAAGTAGTTGGGTTTATTTTACTTGACTATCGTAGTTTTGATTTTATAGAAGGGCGAAACGCAGGCAACCAAGAATGAGTTAGCTGGAAAATTTATAATGTCCAATAACGGACCATTATATTGGTATTATAAATTTACTCATTCAGGACAAATATTTTAGGTTCCCTATGGGAATCAACATCTACATCATTTGATGGCCAGGCAGGCTTCTATTTTTGGAAATGAGACATAGCTCTCATAGTGCATTGGCACTGCTGGTGGCTTCAAATAGCCTATGCAGTGGCCTCCATGGTACGCACTAGCCTTGCGTCTTGGGTGGTGTGCTAAGTCCCAACTGACGAGCCTAACTTAGCACACGAGGGCGAAACGCAGGCAACCAAGAATGAGAGTTAGCTGGAAAATTTATAATGTCCAATAACGGACCATTATATTGGTTTTATAGAAGTTTTAAAAATGATTGCACATACAGGTTCATCTTCATTTTAAGGTTTTCAATGATAGAGATTTGCATCACAAAGTTAAAAGCGTGAAGAAGCGGGCACATTCAGCATTAGAGACTTTGTCACCAAACAAGAAAAAAGTTGATCAGGCGACTAGCAATGAATCGCTTCAAAATGAGACCTTGAAACTCCGTTAGCGGGTGGAGATTTTGGAAAAGGAAAACGTGATTTTAAGACAAAAAAGAGACCCGCTCTAAAGAAGCTCAAGTGACCTACATATCTAGTCTCAAAGAGAAGACAACAACCATCTCTGCAGAAAGTGAAGAAGGGTGCACAGAGAGAGGAAGTAGGTAAGATTCTGTCCAAGGCGACAAATGAGTGAAATGGTCCTTGGAGGACATAGCAAATGCCTTGTCATTGAGATCGCTTTCCAGAAAAGCATATGGATTATTTGAGGAACTGGAACATTCCTTAACCATGCCGGTAAACATTACAAACATGGATTCGGTTTGACGTTTGATGAAATGAATATGGACTAGTGTATTTAACACGATTCATCTAACGATCACATACAAGGGGCTCACAGCAATGTCCAGGTAGCAATGGTTTGAGGGTTCTTTGTTGCATGGAAGCAACCCATTTTTTATGACTTTGACATGACTATGACCTCACAGTGGTTAAGAAACATAATTAGTAAAATTGCGGCTTGTGATATTCATGTTGTTACTTTACACAGTATAAACTGCATGATCTGTATTGACAGTGTTGAATTGTACTACGTTATAAGCCTCTATTTTCATCCTATTCGATACCTCATTCAACCTCCCTGAGGGGGGTTACAAGTTCATGTCAAATTTACTTTTAAAACATACATGTTTTGGCCCTTATTTATGGGCCAACTTCAGTGGACATTTTTAAGGTACAGTTTGCATAGTGCTGAGTAGACATAATATACAAATTCACAATTATGATACACTACATATTAACATTCACAGTAGTGGAATTAAAAGTTTTTGTAAAAATCTTGCATTTGGATAACAATTGTAAAATATTGCCAAACTCTTAATTCAAAATTGAGTCTTATAAAAGTGAGTTTGTAGTCTCATTAAAAAGATTAAAATCATACGATCATTTTTCTCCCATGCATACTGCCAAAATGTGTATTCAATTATTGTGTTTTGAAAGTAGATCAGTTTATTCAAAATGGTAGTTTGAGAAAATGTACTCTCGAGTGTGTATTTGAATGTATTGACATTGTTTTTTGAGTGCGTGCAGACAATTCTTGATACTTGGTCTGAAGGTTAAAAGTCTCAGTATAATGGAAGAGGTTTCTTCAAAGTTTAGAAAATCTGTGCATTAGCATGGATGAATTTAGCAATCCACCTCAAAACTTAAAAGAAGCGTACTAATTGACACTTTCACTCCAATTGTAAACAGACCTCTAACACACACCACCCACAACGCAGAAGACCTGTAACCCCTCCATTGCATCCTATGCCTACCATCCAATTTCCCCCCAACCCCACCACTCTACACGATAACAAGTCGTACAAACACAAACATCATGCATTCTACTACAGGAGGTCTGAGCACAGGCAAATCTAGCGACAGACAGTGATGCAAGTTTCATTTCTACCTTTGAACAAAGAACAGATCACACCCAGCCTTAGCCATGTTTTAAAACAACATTCCTTGCTTACAGGCAGAATCATTGGCATTGACAGTGCTCTATTCATATTGTAGAAATGTCCTCCATTATACTAAGACTTTAAACCTTCAGAACAAGTATCAAGAATTGTCTGCAAGCACTCAAAAAACAATGTTTGCCAATACATTCAAATACACACACAAGAGAGTACATTTTCTTTATGTTTTGAATAAACTGAATCTTTTTCCAAAACACACAATTTATTAAAAATTTTGGCAGTATGCACAGGAGAAAACTGATCATATCATTTTAATCTTTTTAATAAGCCTACAAACTCACTTTTGTAAGACAATATAGAATTAGAGTTTGGCAATATTTGACGATTGTTATCCAAAAGCGAGATTATGTAGAAAAATGTGAATTTAATTATGTCAACTCAGTACAACACAAGCTATACTTTAAAAATGCCAACTGCAGATGGCCCATAAATATGGACCAAAACGTGTACGCTGATCAGTAGAGCCCTGCACAGATGCGGATATCCACAAAGTTAGTTTCTTGGTGGATACAAACTGTATGGCAGTGCGGATAATTTTGCTGATAATCTCTAACTAATAACGTTTATTGATTTTCACTCAGGTATACTCTTATTTTTGCTTGCGGTTTGGCAACCCTTGACATTGGTATAGGAGAATAGTGATATATAAAGAGCCTTGAAACCATAAAGCCGTAAACCTGACCTAAGCCTAATTGGCTCTTGCCCGCAATTAATAGAAGGAAGACAGATCCATACATCGGTAGTTGTCGCAAGAGAAAATCCCTCATAAATCTGTGACTGTTGGGGTTCTGGTGCCAGGTTTCAGGCCTATTGTGTTATTTTATGAGATCTACCTGTTCCAGTACCTTGGGTGTAATATACTGTAGTTACATATTTACAATATCCGCAAATAACCATTCGCGGATGCGAATATTATTTTGTTTATCCGCGCAGGGCTCTACTGATCAGCCAGAACATTACGACCACCTACCTACAATCAATATAAACCTGTCCAGGCGATAGAAGCATCATCTAACGAGGAACGACTGCTAGTCAGACACGCACGGTGCATGTAGTATCAGTGAGCGTGCGTGTTAGCGCGTGCGCACACACACACACACACACACACACACACACACACACACTCACTCTCTCTCTCTCTCTTCTAAGGATGAACCTCCGCTGCCGACAACCCCTGCATACGCCAATGTTCACACCACGACATCGGCAACTATGACTATCACTTGACGTTGGTGCAGTGGCAGAGTGTTGCATGGTCTGATGAATCCCAATACCTTCTTCATCATGCCGATGGGAGGGTGCGAATCCATCATCTTCCAGGAGAAGAGCTCCTTGACGTCTGTACTGTGGGATGGAGATAAAGTGGCGGCGGCTCAATTATGTTCTACGGAACATTCACATGGGCATCCATGGGTCCAGTGGAGCTCGTGCAAGGCTCCATGATGCCTGAGAAGTATCGTACACTGGTTGCAGACCACGTACACCCCTTCATGACAATCATGTTTCCCAACGGCAGTGGCATTTTTCAACAAGATAATGTGCCATCTCACAAGGCCAGAAGTGTGATGGGAGTGTTTCGTGGAACAGAGTGGTGGTGAGTTGCAATTGCAACTTTATGCAAAAACTTATATTAGCACATTTAAACAGTTTTGTATCAGCCCCCACTGCATTATCAGAGCTGAGTGGTTACATTACTTAAGGTACAGCACCACGCAGAGTTCAATGCTGCCCAGTGATGCAATGTCCAAAGTCTTGCGGCAAAATGAAGGAATTTGTTAGCTTTGTCGGTATAATCTGATGGAAACCAATGGCACAGTGATATCGTTCTCCACAAGCTTAGTACATTTCTGCACATGCAACATTCTGACCAACCTCTACTTGCTTTAAGATCCTACCCTGCAATAGCAATACCAAGACTAAGCTATTTCACGTGCCTTAAAATGCATCATTTTTTGATTTCTTTCATTAAAAAAAAAAAAAAAAAATTGACTTTAGCAGTGGTGAAGTTAGGGGTCTTGGCCCTCTCTTACACAGCTTTGCTCTTGTCTCTTGTTTCTCTAACTTGCTCCAGAACATTTATGATCACATTTTCACATTTTTCTTTCTTCACACTGCAGAAGAAAGTAGATCCCTGCCCCTCTCCCCATTAATTTGTCTCCGATTATGCCAACAACATATCATACACGGCTGCACTTCGAATATCGCTTTTATTCCACTTCCTACAGCATATTTTAACACATTCAACCTGAATGATGCCATAAAACTTGTTGTATTGCTCATTTTAACTCCTGCTTGTGTAATGGATGCTTCCTAATTAGTAATTACACACTACATGCAACTGCTTGGGGTGCAGAGCTCGGAAGCTGGAAGGTAAATGAGGAATATAGGGCAGGGGGAGAGAGTAGTCAAGGCCAATGTACAGGTGGTGCAGAAGCGTGAGTTTTACCATCAACTAAAATATAGCACTTACTGTCTGGTCACTTGAAATTTATTTTGTAATTATTTCCCCCCACCCCCCCAATACACTGATAGTAGTCTAAAATTAAGGCGGGTATTACAGCAAAGTAATATGGTAATCAAGTTTATCTTATGATGATTTCCAGGTTTTGAATCTTCTAGCTGGCAATTTGAAGAATGAATGAAGAACTATTAGGGGAGTCTTCTTAACACACACACAGGACAGGCCCTGAGTGAAGGCTGCTACCCCATGTAGACCGGATAGTCCAAGCCTTCAAGAAAGAAATTACACTGCTGCACTCAAATTACTGTAACTCAAAAAGTTTAAGATATTGACCTCAAACCTGGAATACAGACTCACTAGGTTGCTTAGTAGTCTGTACGGTGTGATACCTTCCAAAGCAGTACCGTTTCGTGACTCCATGTAATAGGAATGCTTTGTTTGTGCCGTTGGTGTACTTATTGTATTCAAGTATGCAAGGATTTCTCTTTATGGTTACTTTCCATCTAGAGTTAGCCATTAATCATTAGAAATAGCTGCCTCTGTGGATCAGTAGTAGTGTGTTGGCCTCCGGATCCCAAGATAGCGGGTTCAAACCTGGCAGAGGAAGTAGGATATTTGAAGGGCGGAAAAAAGTCCATTCGACATCTATGTTGTACGATGTCGGTATGTATAAGATCTCTGGTGACACATTTGGTGTTTACCCGACAAACTTTATTAAATCTCAGCCGTAGACGCCCAAGAGAGTTTCGGTTTACTTGGTCTGCCATCTAGTGGACCTAGAGTAAAATGGAACGTCGAAATTGACGAGCAGACAGCCAGATGGCATCAAATTGAAATGTCTGCACATGGTAGCTGAGGCCATATTATTATTATTATTATTATTATTATTATTATTATTATTATCATCATCATTAGAAATATCCAATTCACTGTCGTTTGGTACCTACGATAACTGGTCTGCAAACAATTAATAGCAAATATATGTATAAATCAGTAAATGAACGAGCCGCACCATGTTGACATCCGCACTGGAGCTCCAGGGAATAGCTCTATATACCCAATATTATTTTGTTAAATACATGAAGGTTTAAAGAAGGATGCAGCGATAGTTTATACATGACTAAATCATTCAGATCTCAACCTCGCTGCAATTGTATCAATGATCAAGGAAATACGAGGTGCATAAAAGCAAGAATTCTCATAGCCCGTCATTTACTGTCGGCAGTTACCTATTGTCCGCTGGGAAACTATGAGAATTCTCAGGGCTTGTCTCCCATGTGGCACATCAAATAATGAATCTGTGCATAAATGATGAAATACATTGTCGTCACACAAGGTACGTAGCCATGGCCACACCATCTCAACAACTGTCTCCAGTTGCGCTTGTAAGATCACCAGTGTATATATGTTGTTTTCATGGTTACAATGGCCGTAAAGGTGGAAAAAATATTAGCACTAACATCAATGATACTACTATTCCATGATATGATGGAAAATAGTTCAAACTTTCTGGCATTGACTTTATGTAGCACTGACACAGATAAGAATTATGGCGACGATGGTATGCGAAAAGGCTACGAGTGGGAAGGAAGCAGCCATGGCCTTAAGACTTGTATGATGTGAAAATGGGAAACCATGGGAAACCATCTCCAGGGCTGTCGACAGTGGGTTTCAAACCCACCATCTCCCCAATACAAGCAGCTCACAGCTGCACGCCCCTAACCACACAGCCAACTCGCTCACATTTGAACTGAAGATCCTACATGATGATTATTTTTATGCTTCTTAGTTAACTTGAGCACATCCTTGATATGACAGTAGAATCTTTCTACTACATCTTTACCAGCAGGTGGGTGATATTGACACTGACTGGTAGGGTATGCAACTGCATCAAAAAAACAGGATTGCAATATGGTAAAAAATTCCTTCCTATGCAGTTCACTCACTGGGGAACTATCCCAGTAACACCATGCATGTTATGGGAAAAATTACCATATTTACTAGTGTATTAGACCCCTCTTTTCCCCATTTTACAGCCAAAAAAGTAAAGGGGGGGTCCAATATGTGATAATCTCAATTTTTTTTTTGCAGTAACATGACTTCTAGGCTATAAAGAGCCGCATTTATGGATATCTACAGGTGTGGCGGTAATGCGTTTTATTGTCACAATGTTTAATTTCGTACGTTCGTTGCTTTCCATTCTTTAACAAACCTATGAATGTATTTTCATTGGAAGGAAGTATTTCTAAATGTGAAAAGTTAATAAATGGTGAACACGACTTTCAGGCCTACATATAAAGTAAATATAATCCGTTTTAGTTGCTCATATCACGTCATTCGTTTCATCTCATTAATTCCTCCAATGAGGTTGACGTCAGGAAGGGAATACGGTCGTAAAAACTTGCTATGAAGACTCGTCTTAGTTCATACTCGACCCCATAGAGAAAAGGGATAAGGGTATCATATTAGGCAATATCGATACAAAATAAGTTAATGGCCAGTCGTCATCATTCCGTGTCCGGTCAGAATTTCCAAAATGTAGCAACTCCGATGGCCTTGTTGTTCGCCTCAATCAGGTCCTGTGTAGTGCAGGGTTGTTCTAGTAGAGGACAGATGAGCAGGTGGTTCGGATCTTGTGTTACACCACACTCGCAGGATGCGTCTCCATCAGCTGGTCTTGCAAAGAGAGACGCCCACCCTAAGACGATTAAGTGATCTCCAAATAGGGTAGGGCAGGTCATTCCCTGGAGCTAGTTCTTCCTTTGCAGGGGTATCAGATGGCGGCATGCTCTTCCACCTGGTGATGCGGTTAAACTCCGATGTTCCGATCAGTGGTTGAGTCCTGGTGATGAAGCTCTTTCTCGACTTCAGTCAACAGACAACAGCCTGGTGATCATGCAGTGGATGGTGAAAATCATTAGTCTGCTTTGTCCTCTCTGCATCAGCAGGAACAGCCCTTCTGATAGTTGGGGGAGCTATTCCAACAATCGGGTAGAATTTGTCAACTGGAGATGGCTTCAGACATCCCGACAAGATTCGTACAGTCTCGTTGATTGCAATGTCAACCCGCTTGGTGTGAGTGAAGCGTACTCTGCAACTGACACACACAAAGCAAGAGCAGAGGTTCTCAGTCATTTGTCTGTCAGTTGAGCAGTACGCCTACCACACAGTAAACCTGATCACTGCTTTCAGTTTAACTGTCTTGCGCCGCTAACTTCCCTGCTACCGGTGTGTCGTCTTTCTAAATGACATCTTCACTGCCATCTCGTCAGCCATGCACTGCAATCGAGACCGAGAGCATTTGAGGTCCCATCTTTTTGAACCTTTTAAAAATAGTTTTGTTCCGATCTATAGAGTGCAAACTGTGTGAAGCTATTCCCAAATGGTTTCTGGAGCTGGTCTCTGATATTCTCAGCTGGTGTATGTGTAGCAGAAGCCACTCCTCCTGAATAAAGCCGTGTTGTTGAAAGTGTGCCAAACCACCAGCTGATAACTAGCGTATGTTACAAGTTGTATTTGCGAATGTAATACATAGTGACTGGAAGCATTCTATTGATAAATATGGCTGTTGCAAGTCAGACCCTTATTTTTGTTCTCTACATTTATCACATCAGGATTTACCTAAACAGCTGTAAATGAGATAAGAAAGACCGCATTGTTTAGGTTAGGTATGGTATTGTCTGCATAGTGCCAAAAGTTCCACGACGGAAATAATAAAAATAAATAACAGGAAAGTTTGCCGCATTTATGGATATCTACAGGTGTGGCGGTAATGCGTTTTATTGTCGCAATGTTTAATTTCGTACGTTCGTTGCTTTCCATTTTTTAATAAAGCATACCCCACTATGTTTTGTTTTGCGTCTCCGAAAATTGTTGCAAGTAAGTGGAGACATAAAAAAATCAATATTATTATTAGTTAGATATGTTGGCGGGTAAAACAATTGTGATTGGATTGTTTTCATCATATTTTAAACCTACTTCTCTCAAAAAAAACCTATATTGGCCCGAGCTACAAGATATTAAACGATCACTTTGTCAATGATCTCGCCTGCCTATCTTCATAGGCCTAGCAACAACCGTGAATATTTGTTAACTAATTTAAACTCATTTCCTCATCCCGAGGTGGTGCAGCTCTTTCTTAGACAGGCCCCAGTGAAAGGGAGTTGCATGTACCATTTTTACCACAAATCAACCTTCCTACCATTCGTAAATCTCTGGCAATCTCCGGGAATCGAACTCAGGCTCCTAAGAATGGCAGCTAATTGTGATAACCACTATGCTGGCGGACATTCTTAACTACAATACACAGAAACAATGTTAACAGCGCACGAACAACACAAGAACAGTCATTCTTTCGTCCCGATTAACTGAGTCGTCAGCGCGCGCTAGCCTCTTGCTTTGCAGGACGATCACCGCCCCGAATCCCCAGTTGTATCAAACGCACACGCTGCTGTGGTGAGTGGGAAACGATACACGAAAGCGACGGACGAAACACTCACGAAATAAAGTATCATATAAATACGCTTGAAAATGAGGCTTCGTAAATTACACAAGGACGTAAGAATTTATCCTTTATCCAAAGGGAAGAGTATTGGTCGTACTAGAAGTTATCTTAGTAAAAAATCGGAAGAAGTAAAAATCAATCGGAAAATCGGAAGACGCGTTAAAAACCGGAAAGTTTCTGGGTCAATCGGAAGGGTTGGCAGGTATGCGCACATGATGTCCATAAGAAAGACATTGAACGCAACGGGGTATCACAGTTCTTTTTTGTATCCTACAGTCAAGCCATCCTAGAGTGATTAGACCAGCTTCCAGAAGTTTCGTAGCCACTTTTTCTTTCAGCTCTACTATGGCGAGTTTCTGCCCCGAGCCGTTCGAATTTGTGACTGTAATTTTTATCTCACCATTCAAATTCCCCAAATCCCGCCTTACAGCATCATCTACATCCACAGCAGTGGTAGCATCATCCATATCCGGAATTTCAAGTGTTGTTCGGGGGATCACAGCTTTCACTTCACCATCATGTCCACCGACATCTCTCAGAGATTTATTAAATATGCTCCTATTCTCATTTTGCGTAGTTTTCTTAAATTCCAAAAGAACAAGGCCCGCTCTTGTTTTATGAATTGACCGAATATCTGTCCCGCTTTCTTCTGGCTTCACTTTACTCCGAATTTCTCTCAAAATATCTCCATAAGTCTTACCATTCATTGGTGTGATGACGACAGCTGCTGAATGGCTCCGTGGTTTGGGGTGGTGATGTTTCCTCTTCTTTCCACTTTCTGTGGCTGCGTCATGATCATTTCTATCAGTTTCTGGTTGCGTATTTTTTATCTCATCGTTGTTCTTTTTCTCTTTGGGGGTGGGGGACTTTTTTCCATCACATCTCACCTTTCTTCTTGTTTGTCATCGATAGTTAAGGTTTAGTCAGCTCTGACTCCTTTACAGTTGTTGATTTTTGTTCTAATTGCTCCCTTGTCTTCTTCCAAGACATTCTGCAAGTTGCTCCCGAATCTAGAGCTTCCTCCAATTTTGACAGGCTGTTCCAAATTTCCTTCTTCAGATTCTTCAAAGGCAATGCCATGATACTTTTTAGCAATGCTCTTGCGATCTTGAGATGCTCCTCTTTCTTTTGTTGATATTCCATTATTTGCTGATTTACATCAAGCTCATTTCCGGAATTCTGAATGCTTTCCATTGATGTACGAGATACATCTTCATCACAAATTGATGATGATGATGCTTTTTGTTTAAAGGGGCCTAACATCGAGGTCAAGGGCCCCTAATGGTACTTAATGACATGAAATGGAATGACGAATTTAAAGTCCAAAAGTCTCCACTGACCAGAATTCAAAACGTGAGGACGAAAATGAATGGATGGATATGAATTTAAAACAATCAGTGGATGCGACCCGCAATGCCTTACACGCACAGGAACTGACATAAAACAATAGGATTACTGACCAAGGGACTGCTGCTATAGCATAACACTGAATCGATGATGCTTGCAGTCTAAATGGGGTCCAAAATCCAAGTTATCGGCTCCTCAAAATGGTACTTATGTCTAGGAAAGTAGAACCATGGTATTTGTCATGTTGCGGTATGAATCAAAAGTAGCAGAGACTGGCGGTATTCCACACATTATGGTACTACTCACAGGTTATGAAATGCGACATAATACAGACCTATGGTTTTTCTCACTTTGCGGCGCCATTTACGGGCAAAGCAAACCTATGGATTTCATCACAGAGTACTAACCACAGGGACCTGCACTATCCCGTGGTGTTCCTCATATAGTGGGTACTAATTATAGGCAAGGCAGAACCATGGTAGCTATCATCCCATGGTCCTGCTCATATGGTGGTACTAATCACAGGTACTGCAAAAGCTGACCGCACGGTGCTCCTGTGTGCTACTAATCACAAACCTATTTGGTACCTAATATAGTGGTACTACGCAAGAGTAAAAGTGACCCATGATGTTATCCACGTGGTGGTACTAATCACAAGTAGTTTCATGGTTCCAAGACGATCATCCCTTGGTCGACCCTTTTAGTCGCCTCTTACGACAGGCAGGGGATACCGTGGTTGTATTCTTCGTCTGCGTCCCCCACCCACAGGGGGTTGTGAGTTTGGTCCGCGAGAGGTATTTTATTTTCCTCAAGTCCGCTGGCGAGCCGGTTAGAACTCCCCTATCCGCCACCTGGGACATGCCACGTGGGAGTGTCACCTCTCCCTCTGCTACGCCAGCATAGTAGGTCTGTGGCAATTAAATTGAAGTAACAAATAACGTAGTTCAACCTATTCAATACAAATAAATAAGAAATGTAGAGTTACATTTCTATTAAATCGTAAAATCAAGAAGTAGAAGAAGGTCAGTCACTTACATGAAGTAAGACGTGATCTTCTGAATAGTAGCACAACAAACGCAAAGTTCGGCACTGTCTCCAAATGTTTATGAGAAGAGGTGAACAGTTAAGTGAGCCAGCATGCATATATTATCAGGCACGAAGTCACAACATAATTTAATGAATATGAAGTCCAAAATAGTGTAGAAATCGAAGACGAGTCACTTGATTGAAGCGAATTGCTAGCTCCTGATGATCAGCACAACAATGTCCGGCACTGTGCTTTCAAATGCCGACAGAACACTGAATAGCTTGATGATCCAGTCCGTAATTGTTTTGGTTGCGAAAAAGTGTGTGTGTGTGTGTGTGTGTGTGTAAATAATACAATTTAATATAATTGAAGTATGTAGCTAGGATCTTGTAGATTCTTTAGAACAGTTGACTTAAAGAACAATTGTGAAGAGAAAAATGGTAAAAAGCGCAATACCGGAAACAAATGAAAAACGTACATGCACAGTGCGCTACTTCTTAAAGATAAGAATTCAGGTCGTAATTGAGGTAGTCCAAGGCAGCGCAAGGCACGAGTTTAAATTTGAATGTAAAGACCCAAAATGCAGGTGGCACTGTAGTATATACAGTTCAATTCGGAAAGTACTAGTAGTTTTTTTTTTTTTTTTTTTTTTTTTTCGAGAAGAGAGGTGAAAAGGTAGAATAAGTTAATAAAGGAAGAGGATTAGTAGATAAAGAGGAGAATAAAAGGACTGGTTGTTAAAA
Source organism: Anabrus simplex (assembly GCF_040414725.1). Lineage (NCBI taxonomy): Eukaryota > Metazoa > Arthropoda > Insecta > Orthoptera > Tettigoniidae > Anabrus > Anabrus simplex. The sequence goes on along the minus strand of NC_090267.1, from coordinate 148,428,178 downwards.
GAGGATAAGATAGGGAAATAAAGGAGGAGTAGTTTAGGGTGGGTTATTGGAGGTAGAAAATGTGGGTACGAACTTTGGAAGGCATGGAAAATTAAACTTGGGTTTTGATATTTAGAATTTTTGAGAAGAAGAATTAGGAAGTCAAATAGGATATTGGGTTTTTCAGAAATGTCGTTTAAATTGAAATTAGGGTTGAAGTATTGGTCAAGGTGAATAAAACAATTTCAGTAGTGTTTAGGAGGGGGCCTTTGTTAATGATTTTAAGTATTTTTATGTCTTTTTCAATATTGGTGAAATTATGCTTGGAATCTTGTATGTATTGTCCTATAGCAGAGAATCTGTTGTATTTAATGGTGTTGATACGTTCAGAGTGTCTGATGTTGAAGTTGCAGCCAGTTTGTCCGATGTATGAGGAGCTGCAGTTGTTACATTCAAATCTGTATACTCCGGATTTAGAAAAAGCATTACATTTATTTACCGATTCATAGTTGTGTAATATATCAAGATTTCTGTTATTGGTTCTAAAAGAAATTTTGATGTAGTGTTTTTTAAGAACATTAGTTATTTTATAAGCATCTTGAGTGAAAGTAAAAGTGGAAAATGCAGTGGGTTTGGCTTTGTCTTTTGATAACGTAGTTTTAGGACGGTGTTTGAATTTGTTGATGATACGGTTTATAAAAGAGTTGTTAAAGCCATTAAATTTAGCGATAGTACGGATGGTGTTCAATTTGTTATTTAAATCTCTTTTAGACATAGGGGTGTAGAAGGCACGAAAAATTAGGCTGTTATGAGTAGCATGTTTATGTGCTTGAACGTGTGAAGAATCTGGATGTATTGTGGTTGCTGGGTGGTTTTCTGAAAATTTTTGTAAGTTAAGGAAGAAGGAAGTCTAGTTATAGTTAGGTCTAGAAAATTAAGAGTTTTGTTGTGTTCTGATTCAAAGGTGAGTTTAATGTTAGAATCAATGTTGTTAAGAAGAAGTGTAGAGGCTGTGTTGGTTGATTCTTCATTTAAGATTACTAATGTGTGATCAACATATCTGGCATTTGAAAGCACAGTGCCAGACATGTTGCGCTGATTTTCAGGAGCTAGCAAATCGCTTCAATCAAGCGACTCGTCTTCGATTTCTACACTATTTTGGACTTCATATTCATTAAATTATGTTGTGACTTTGCGCCTGATAATATATGCATGCAGGCTCACTTAACTGTTCACCTCTTCTCGTAAAATTCATGTCAGCGCTTTCCGGGCTTGTAGGCCGTGGTCCAGGAGCGAGTGAATGTCCCGACGTTTCACCGAAGACTGCGTTCGGCATTGTCAAGGGTTCCGACTGACTTCGATAGCAGCGAAGCTCTCAGTGGAATGAAGTGCTGTTGTAATTCCACCTACTTATATAGTGCAGGATACGGTACGCTGCTCGCCTATTGGCCGCTATGGTGAGGGGCGGTCGCTGATTGGCTGTTCTTCGGCCAATGGTTGAGGTGGTAGGGAGCCCGATGTACACTGACCTGCCTTGGCGGAGACAGGCAGGCGATCACCCGTTGCTTTCTTCCGGTCTGCCGCGGCTATCGTGTCCTTCAGGGTTGGAGCTTTCAAGACTGGAAACCAGGCTTTGTTTACCCGTTCAGATTCCTCCTTACGGTTGAAGCTGTTGGTATGCTTTAGGATTTCAATGGCTTCCCTCTGTAGCCGGGCGTGATAAGACACAGTAGTTGACAGTACTTTGGTGGTGTTGTACTGTATGTCATGGCCTGCTAGCAGCGAGTGTTCAGCGACTGATGATCTATCTGTCTGTCCCAGCCGGCTGTGTCTGTTATGCTCCTTCAGTCGTGTGGCGATGCTTCTCGTAAACATTTGGAGACAGTGCCGAACTTTGCGCGTGATGTGCTACTATTCAAAAGATCGCGTCTTACTTCATGTAAGTGACTGACCTTCTACTTCTTCTAGAGGTTACGATTTAAAAATCGCACAGTGCCAATCCCCATTATCTTATTTTGCCTCTTAAACTGTTTGTGTGAAAGACTCATTCTTTAATTTCTTATTTACCTATGCATTGTTTTTGCATTTTATTCGGCTGATGATGACCCAGATTGAAGTCTAAACCAGTACCGCTTCCGCTTATAATTAAATAGAAATGTAACTCTACGTTTCTTATTTATTTGTATTGAATAGGTTGAACTAAGTTATTTGCTGTTTCAATTTAATAGTGATACAGTTCAATACGGAACATCAAGAAATTTTTATCTTTAAATACATCCTCATCGTCGCATAGAATTCCTGTCTCTGACATGTCAGCGCGGGAATCTCACTGGCCGTGACTTAGATCTTGGCTTTGGTGTCTTATGTTCCTTGAAGTATTCTTATATAACCTATAATTCAGTTTACTCTAACACGTATCTTTAATTTCCTGACAGAGAAACCACCGAATATAACTATCAAACTTATAATTAGGAGTGGGGGTAATAAATCATCACTTATAATCAAATATAATAATAATAATATTAATAATATTAATAATAATAATAATAATAATAATAATAATAATAATAATAATAATAATAATAATAATAATATTAATAATAATTGTATTTATTTAGTCTCATCCAGGACACCCTAGATTTGCCATAAGACACAATACACAATAACAATTTTGAGGGAAGATAAAGAAGATTGTTTAAAAAAAGCGATAGGTTACAATTAACCATGTTAAATGGCATGAACTCCATATAAATGGTGATGAAGAATCGAAACGGAGTGTTTGATGAGTGAGACTACTATCTCATCTTGTAGACTTCGCTAGTTTATATTTCTGTCACCATGTGACGAAAGATTTGGGAATAGTTCCCCTCACGCCAAAGAAAAGTCCAGTCACCGTAACTTTTTTACGGTTATACGACTCAAGAAAGAAAGGGATGGTTGGATTATAGATATCCTTTTCTTCATTATCTACGTCAGTCGGCTGAGAGGCTGAAGATTCAAAGCGTACCGTAGGATCAATAATTTCTTCTTCGTTCCTCTGTCTGTCAATCGCTATAATATCAATCCTGCAAGTGCTGCCTCCTTCGGCGATGCAGTGGACTTCTTCGTACACTTCTAGATTTTTGAGACGAAGAGCATTAGCAATCAGGTTTCTGATGATGTTATGGTGTTTGATCCTAAGCAGTTCTCCTTGAGGGCAACTCCCCAGCACATGTGGTAAGGTTTCATACTCACTGCAGTGTCTGCAGTGGCCTGTGCTGGTAGAATGTCCCGGCAGAGTACGTACTGGTGCAACCATCGCGGTCATCTTCAACATCTCCCTCCATTCCGAACAAGTTAAACCATCCCTTCTGGTAATCCAAGAATTAGTAGCAGGAACTAGAGCAAATAACTCAACACCTCTTCATATTTGCGTGTTCAAAGTATTCGGTTGATTAATAAGATTAAAATTAGGTTGTTGTCCAACCTAGTTCCAGAGAAATCAAAGACAAACAGCTACACCACCCTTATGTATAATAGCCCGGCTATCCATCATATCACTAATATTTTAAGAAAACACAGTGTCAACATAGCCTTCAAGACAATAAATAATAATCAGAACATATTCCTCAACCACAGTAGTCAATATTAACATCATTTACTCAAGGTCAGGTGGTTATAGGTTAAAATGTGCCCAATGTGAGTTCACATATTTTGGACAAACCGGGAGGAGCTTTTACACGAGATATCTGGAACATTACAATGCTTCCAAGCATAATAAGTATTCGGCCATGAGCCAGCATATGACTGAAACCGGCCATAAGTTCACCTCAATAGAAAATGATTTGACGGTCATTAAAAGCCTAAGCAAAGGGAAATTATTGAACGAAACGGAAAACTTGTACATTTCTTTGGATCAAAATTATAACAATAATAATAATCTTAACGATGTCATGGATAAAAAAAATCCGTTATATGAAACAACTCCGAGGTTAATGCAGGCCGTAAATCAGAATAAAGTTCCCAGTATATTTAAATCACAGAACGCATGCGCTCCAACAGCCACACCTAATGCCGGGTCCGCCCAATCCAATTCATGTAACGCCTCTCAAACAACAATACAGACGCACGACTTGAAACTCACGACTCCTTCCCCACCATGTTCCACCCCTCCGCTACAGCATCAATACTACACTAGGAGCAGCAAGCTTAGCCGTTCAGACATAACTGGAACAATTGGTCCCAGCTAACGTCGACAAGACAATTACAGACAACTCATATTCCTCCCAGATTGAATATGCACCAATGGGAAGTTTATCAACAAGAATGACGGAATTTTCCAAATATTTTTATCCGATAAGCAATGAATGAAATCAACAATATGTATCCTACTTACACGCTTTAATCTTAAAACATAACCATGCTTCTTTCTAAAGGAATATTCAAACTGTTTCAGACCCTAACATGAATGACTTTAACCAAGGTTCCGGTATTGTTAAAATTGTTACGACTCAGGCGACCATATCAGCTGAAGAAACCCCAACTGGCGCAGTGATAAATTCTAGCCAATACAATTTGAGAAACCCTAATTCACGTTGTGATCAATCCAATCCACAATTGGAAGTCCAGTCAAGAAACGAAATTAAAGCAACGTACAAAAAGAAATCCCTCCGAAATTTACAATTTTATAAGGTTCATTTATTTTTGGCCCAAATGTTGTATCCGTTGGAAAGGAATTCATTCCAACTACATGTGGACTATAAATTGAATATTAACGATTTTAACCAAGATTCCGGTTTTGTAAAAGTTCTTACGAACAGTTCATTGAGTTGAAGTTCAGATAGGCAGCGAGTTTTTTTTCTGTGAAATTTCGAACAGCATTTATGTGCCAATCATTCACAGCTTTTAGCTTAAGATTGATGTTCAGCTGTTGAAGGTACGCTTCCCAAGTAGCGCGCATTAATGCTAACCCTTTATGTTTGTGGCTCGAATAGATCATACTTGTCGGCGTGTCACTCGGAAGTTGTAGAATTTCTTTAAGTGCGCTTCTGATCAGGTTGTCTGTTTTTAACAGACTTGATTTGGGAATTTTCTCAACCGAAACAGTCTGGAAGGGGTATATCAGTGTAGGGCCAATAAACTGATTTATTACAGTCAGTTTTGGATGCAGTTGGAGTGAGTCAGTCCTGGTAATCTAATCTAAGTTAGCTTTCAATTTTTCAAGTACCTGATTTTCATTGAAGACTAAAGTCTGTCTGAAAGTTGCCCCTACATATTTTATTTCTTCACTATCATTTATACTTGTAATGTTTCCAGAGACTGTCACGATATCATCAGAATGAAGTTTACCATTTTTTATAATTATGGCATTTGATTTGTCTGCATTTATATGCTAACCTATTTCTTGAAGCAGATTTATGACAGAAGTGACTAGGACTGAAGCTGCTGCTTGGTCTTTAGCTATGATCACCAGATCGTCGGCAAAGCATAGGGATTACAATTTATAAATCTCTTTTTTTTTTTTCCAATCGTATTGGAGTTCAGAGTATCAAATTATAATAATTAAAGAACCACCTTTCCAATACACAAAATCCTTATATTTAGGATGAAACCGTTTAATCACAAATTGGACATGTTTCACTCAACTTTGTGAGCATCATCAGCAATAGTTAACATAAATCATTGGAGGGTCACGGCCCTGATCCTGGTGTATATCACAAAAGAATGTCTAATATACATTGATAAAAATATATAAATTTAACACTTTAAAATAGTCAATAAGATTATTTATGTCTATTAAAATAAAAAATTTTATCATTAAAATTGTTTAAAATGTGAAACGGAATGGATGGCTTAAAAGTTAAAAATAGTATATGGTAATTAGATGTTCTTAAAAATCGTTGTCCAATATATCTACGCTCGATTGCATTAAACTGTTTATAATAAAATCAGTTTTTCATATCAGGGTGAGTTCTTATTATAAACTATATTGCTGTTTTAAAAAAATAAAGATGATGAGAAACGCTAAAATCGCACACGATGGTTGAAAAACGAAGTTCACTGGTGATAAAATGTCGTCTAGATCGGCGTAAATTAGCCTTTATGGGACTCCTTGCGTTGTAATTTCAGCCGTTATTTTGGGCAGTAATGTGTTGAAATTGTTGTTCTAACGGAGAATTACTGATCTATTATATGGATCTATTAATGCAATCGAGCGTAGATATATTGGACAACGATTTTTAAGAACATCTAATTACCATATACTATTTTTAACCTTTAAGCCATCCATTCCGTTTCACATTTTAAACAATTTTAATGATAATATTTTTTGTTTTAATAGACATAAATAATCTTATTGACTATTTTAAAGTGTTGAATTTATATATTTTTATCAATGTATATTAGACATTCTTTTGTGATATACACCAGGATCAGGGCCCTGACCCACCAATGATTTATGTTAACTATTGCTGATGATGCTCACAAAGTTGAGTGAAACATGTCCAATTTGTGATTAAACGGTTTCATCCTAAATATAAGGATTTTGTGTATTGGAAAGGTGGTTCTTTAATTATTATAATTTGATTAAGCATAGGGATGTTAGAGGTACAGTGTTAGGACTCAATTGAAAACCATACATTTCTGATACTTTGATGTCTGAGTTCATCAAGGATGTGGTTTATATCCCAGTTAAATAAGAAAGGTGAAATGGGATCTCCTTGCATCACTCCACATTTGATGTTTATCTTATCTGTATGACCACGAGCAGTTTGGACTTGTGTTGTTTTCTGTGAGAAGGTTGACTAGTAAATTCTTAATGGATCTGGATAGTATAGAGTTCTCTATTGTCGCCTTTAAGTGATTCTGTCCAATACTATCGAACGCTTTGCTGATGTCGAGGAATATTACACAGCCCGAAATCTTTTTCATTATAGCTGTTCGTAAAATGCCATCAACAATATTCACGTTAATGAAAGAGCCAGGGATAATGAAAGAGCCAGGGGTCATGACAAAACCTCTTTGGAACTGGTTCAAAGGGATGTATTCCCTTACAATTTTATCAAGGATCTTACTTAATATGTGCCGAATAATGGAGCAAATACTAATCGGTCTCCATTTGGACAGATCATTCTCTTCACCGCCTTTATGTATAAAAACAGTTCTCGCTGCCTTGAGAACCTCAGGAATGAACCCACTTTCAAATATTCTTCTGATGATATGGGCTAAAATATTACCAGCAAGTGGATCATAAACAGATTTCAATAAAACCTTATCCGGACCTGGGCTAGTGTCAATTGCTATGCTCTTGATAATAGAGAAAACTAACTCTTGAGATATTGAAATTGTATCAGCTAAGGTATCATTCGTATAATCAATATACGAGTCTGTCATGCAGTGTTGCCAACTTAGCAGATTTTCCGCTAAATTTGGTGGAATTAGAAGACTGTCGGCGGAGAAATATACCATTTAGCGGACAGCGGAATTTTTGGCGGAATTCTAGATTTATTATAGCGGAATTTAGTGTTTTATTTACATTACTTTTTTAAAAAAAATTGTACTCCAGTCTGTCTCTGAACTATTCCGTATTTCTTGTCAGGAGCTAGCAATCACATGAGGAAAACATGTTATTTGGATTTGATGTTATGAAATCGTGGTATCAAAAATTTGTAATGGGTGGGGAAAGGGTACTTATCTCTTAGTTGACGAATGACGACAGATAATGAAACTGTGAGAGAGTTGCATTTATATTATTTTATGCTACAAAGGAAGACCGTTTAATGAACTGGCCTGTTCTGTGTGTGGCCCTTGAGGTAGGAGATTCACCTAGTTTGCACCCGGCAGTAAAACGCCTACTAGTTTTAGCTCGCCGGCTCGCAGGCAGGGGGTTAATCCCAGTGAAACTCACAGATCAGGTGAGTACAGACATTATTATTATTATTATTATTATTATTATTATTATTATTATTATTATGTGCATACGGACCCAACAGATCACGCAAAGCTCTAACGATTCTGTTTTCTAAGTTGCCTAACAACTCTCATCCTTTCTCCGTGGATCCTTTTTCGTTCTTCTGTCCACTTTGCTCCAGTCTTCTTTTTCACTTCGTTCTCTAGTTGCATTTTCCACCCATTAATTTTTTTCCTATACAGATTTGTGTCCACGGTGTCATTTGAGTTCATCTGAGCTTTTTCCAGATCCTTCTTCACTTCCAGTACCCATGGAATATTTTTTAGATGTTCTATGTAGGTGAGAATCTTGTTTGTTAGTCTACTTGCCGGCAGTCTGCGGACGTGCCCATAAAATTTCAGACGTCTTTGCGGATGTCTGCTGCAATGTTGGAAAGGTCTTCTGTCACTGGCATTACATTATCTCCATCACACTTATCATAAACTTATCTTACTATTTACAACACCTTGACATAATTATGTCATTTTGCCAGCTGACTTCATTATTCACTGTCAACATCATCTGAATTAATACATAATAAAAATTATTTAATTTATTTTTTTATCATCATCATCATTGGAGAACATTATCATCTTAACCCGTAATCATCATTTAGTATTTTAATGTCGTATTTCACCATTATTGAGAATAATATTGTAATTTCTTCTTAAGCTTCTTCAAATTATTATCATGATAAATTATCAATTGTTTCACAGCAATTAACCATTATTGTGTCTGACGCTCTGGCTAAATGGTTAGTGTGCTGGCCTTTGGTCACAGGAGTTATACATCCTGTACTATGGCTACAAATGGACGCTATGCCATGGGAACATTAAAAATAAGATGCAAATACAACTGTAAATGTTGAGAAGATCATACTTTTATCAGGTACAAGCCGAGAAATAACATACAGAAGGCAGTGAAAAAGAATGAAAGATGGAATATTACAAAAATTTATTATAAAAAAATTCATTCGTGAAGGAACCAACGCAAGCAGATCGCTACGGCAGATTAAAACGGAAAGAAGGCTATATTCATAGAAGGTTTTAATCGAGAAGAAATAGAAATAATAGAATAATAGAATAGAAATAAACTTCAAGGAAATTGATCAAGACAATGAAATACCGCACATACTTGTTGAATTAATAAATTGAAATAGAACAACGGGTCAGGATCGTAACGTAACCAGTTACGTCACGAGACGCCAAGTGAAAGGAATACCCAGCATCATAACTTGCTCTCAAGAAAATACGAAATACAACAGCGATTAGAAACAAACTATAGAAAATTAAATCACATAATTGAAACTTTTATAACCATATTAGTAACCTGCAAGACTGTAGCACGATTTGATTGGAAGCATTAGTATCAATATATTTCTAAATCATAGAAGGCTTAGTTCACTAAGATGACGAAACGGACCATCTTAATCTATATTTCTGTTCTAACTGCGCAAGAAATGGCCAGCATCATGTGCTAAGAAGAGTAAGGCAAGGCTGTATGGAGATGGGGACTTGAAGCCAACAAACGTATTGCCAGATGACTGAGAAGGAGGGGAGACCTACCCAGATGTTTCCCGAAGGCTAATACGATGTTACTGCCGTATTGACGACATGTCCTAAGCATTTTGGACACACAGCAGCGAGGGAAAACAGGAAGAAAAGATAAGTTTATTAAAATATCATTACCGTAAGTAATTTAAATATCATGTTTTTGAGAAGTGCCATTTTCTAATTGTATGAAATATGTGTGTGCAGTGCTGTCATGAATTTATATTCAAAAGAACTGATGTTACATGTGGAAAGGCAATGGATTTAACTACAGAGGAGGTTATTAGGTAGTCATCTGACCAAGATGACAAGTTCGTTGAGTTAGGATATATTTAACCAGTAATAACGAAGTCATGCGTTCATCATCATCGGTTTGCCCTTCCAGCGAGCCGGGTAGGGTGTTTGAAAACGAGCGTCTTCCAAAGTTGCCTATTCAAAAACATTTCGTTGTCCAAGACAGATTCCCAATTCCATCCTCTTCTCTCTACGTCTTCCCTCAGCTGGTCCATCCATCTTCTTGGTCTTCCAGCTGGTCTTCTACCTGTTATTCTCTTTTCCAAATAAGCACATGGTAACCTTGTGCTATTCATTCGTTTAACATGCCCAAATCATTTAAGTCTAGATGACCTAAGTCTTTCCTCCATCGATTCATTTAGACCTAGGTTAGATCGGATCTCATCATTTTTCACATGATCAAGTCGGGTCTTTTGGAGGGCAGTTCTAAGAAATTTCATTTCACAGGCTTGAATCCTACTATAATCCTTTGATGTTAGTGTGCAGGTTTCCAGAGACTATGTAAGGATAGGAATGAAATATGACTTGTACAGGGTCATTTTTGTTCTTTGTGGGACTTTCTGATCCCATAGTAGGTGTCTAACGATGCTGTAAAAGTTAGAGCCTTTGGTTACTCTGTTTGTTATTTCTATCTCAGCTCCGTTATTACTAGCGATTACGCTTCCTAAATAATGAATTGGTGTACTACTTCAACTTGGTGGTCCTGTATTTTTATGTTGCATTCTGTATAATGTCTGCTGATTTTTAATGCTACTGTTTTTGATGGGTTCAATTTCATTCCATGATCATCAAACTTCTTACACCATGCATTCAGATTATTTTGCACTCCCTCCTCTGTTTCATCCCATATTGCCACATCGTCTGCAAACACCAGAGCCTGAAGATCTTTATTACCTTTTCCTTTTAGTTCCTTTAAAATGGTATCCATAACTGCTATGAATAGAAGTGGTGACAAGACACTTCCCTGTTGTACTCCTTTGGTTGTATTGAACCATTCAGAGTGACCATCTCCAATTCTGACACAGCTTTTACAATTACTATATAGCATTTGGATTTTCCTAATAAGGTACTCCGGTACACCAAGTTTTCTAAGATTTTTCCAAATAGTTGATCTAGGAACATTATCATACGCCTTTTCAAGGTCCACAAACACAATAATTAGGTCTTTTCCTCTTTCCCAGTGTTTTTCTGCCAACATCCTCAAAGCAAATATCAGATCTGTTGTGCTTCTTCCAGTCCTAAAACCATGTTGTTCCTCTTCTAAGATAGGCTCTAGTATATCCCTTACTCTGGCTTCAATGATCTTCTCCATAATTTTAAGGCCGTGTGATAGGAGGGTAATGCCTCTGTAATTTTCACTTTTCCTTCTACTCCCTTTCTTAAAGATAGGAACTATCACCCCTTTTGTCCAATCTTCAGGTATTTCATTATCCTTCCATATTGTTCTGAGAACTCTATACAGCCACTGTATTCCTGGTGGACCAGCAGCTTTAATCATGTCAGCTGTAATTTCATCAGCTCCTGCTGATTTACCACTTCTCATCCTGTGGAGAGCTTGCTCTACTTCTGTCCATGTAATTGGGATATCTTCCTCTATTGTTTTTTGTCCTACATCCTCAACAGACATCTCTTTAGGGCCATTTAGGAGCTCGTCAAAATACTGCCCCATTGTATCCGTGATATCTTTCATATTGCGAACTATATTCCCATCTGCTGTCTCCAGAGCTGTAATTGCTTCTTTATCTGATCTTTTACTTTTAACTATTCCATATATCATTTTCATATTCCCTTTACTGTCTTCTTCATAATGCTATCAATATTGAGTAAAGCGGTTAACTTACTACAGCTATTGTTATGATACGACATTGTGGTTGGTGTTATGATTATATTAGGATATTATACTACGAAATGGAGATAATGTAATGCCATATACAGTTTATATTGAGGTCATAGGAAGACATATGAAGAATATGAGAGGAATCTGAAGAAAATTGAGAAGGAAATGGAATATATAAGTGGACGAATAATAATTACGAAGGCATATGCGTCAAGTTAAGATAGATTATTGTAGTTATTGTAATGAGTGAGATATGATATGAGAAATGTGAAGCAGATTATATATATAAAGAATGGTCAAGTAATAAGAAGAATAATGATGGTGATAATTTTTTTTTTTTTGTCGAGATTGAAGAGATGGATATTTTATCGACAATGTTAAGTTAGTTGACGCAATTTAAGGTTGAGAATAGATATATTTGATTCCACAATGCATATTAATCCTTCAGTATTCCATATATAACACTAAATATGACCCATGTAACGTTCATACGTAGGTTAAATACGTGTAGATAATCAAAAACGAATCTACATAGGGAAGTTAGTGAACTTAGCCCATCTTATCCTGAATTTTTAACCACAAATATCTTTATTCAAATAAATGGAGTTAGGAGGCTTCTTTGCTCATATTAAATGGTATCACTGATGAGGTTCTCTGTAATTCGATGAAATTGATTAGTAGAGTCTTCTTAGATGACAGACTACAGAATTTCCAGTAATAACATTAAATAAGATGTCAGGAGTAATTGGCGACATAATGACAGATCATATATGGTAAATATATTGGCACTTAAACTAATTTTGGAAATTTATATGTTATTTTTGACGAGTGACTTAATAATAATTGTAACTTTTATTATTTTTAGAGCAAAGCGATGATTTAATGACTTATCTTTTCTTCCTGAAGTGTATGAATGTTAGGGACGTATATTTTGAAATACTCAATTCATAAAAATGAATGAGAAAACTAGTGCTTTTCTTATATGAAAGTTAACAAGCGTGATAATTGTGATAATGAAATGTTGACAGACGTGTGCAGGCAAAACAAATTGAAAACCTGTGAACAGATTTGCAATGTATTGTATATAAATTAAAAGGAGAATTTAAGAAATTAGGCTGCGTAAAAGCAAAGAAATAATATAAAACGTGATTTTTATTTGACAATTTATAACAAGTAATGAGCATCTGAATCATTTTCTATATCTCACAGAATTCATGTATATATAGCAAGAATTTATAATTTATACAAGATTGAAGGCCTTTAGATGTTATATGAATATTAATTAGGTTAGTTAGATGATGAAATAATTAGATTTTCTTCAAGATATTCAGTTTTCAAACCATTTTCAAGATCTTTTAATTTAATAAAGACATGTTAGATAAATGTATTTATTCTTTCTATGGCTACTTAGGTTAAGTATCTGCTTATAAGTATTCATATGCTAAGAGTCATGGACATTTATAATGATAAAAATCGAATCGCGAGATGGAGATGTCCAACGTGTTGATATCATACAAATTAGTCCGTTTGTCTCGTTCGGCGACCTTTCTGTCAGAGCATACGATCCCAAATGGACACTGAAATGAACATTAATGACAATTTTGAGTTGGTCTCGATCTTTCTGTGACTCGACCTGGTCGCGAGAACGGCGCAAGGTGGGTGTGACCATTTAACTTTTATCTTGTCATTATGCTAAAATCTTCTGAAATAGCCACTTAAAACACTAAGGAATATTCAAAGACATTTTCGAGGAAGTCAATGAAATATTTGTTTTTGTTGTGAATTTATGTAAATATATATATTTATTAATGGGATTTTCAGGACTCATACAAAAGACATTTAATTCTATTTATTTAATCATTATGGGTGTTGGTGGAAAAAATTATTTTGGTATTGGAGATCTCCTGTAGTGTGCTTGTTGTAACTTGCAATCCGTTAAAACAACCTTTTGCATCACCCTGCATTTGCCATGTGGAGGCTTCAATAACGAAATTGCTGCATTTCACGATCGAAATCTCTAGAATTTGTGGTCCATATATGGTAATTTGTTTTAATTGGTCGGAATAATGACCTCCATCATTGGCACAAATTTTGGGTCGAATCGTAGTAAGCTTCCCTGATTGGCTGTTTGCGTATTTCTCACTTTCCGGTCTTTGGCTCTTCGGTAGGAGCAGGGCTCTTGTGCGCGGCTTTGGTTTTTGTATGTCCTCACGGCCGGACCACTTCGAGTGTGGTCCCGTCAGCGGCTCCAGCCACCTCAGCATATTTCCTTTCACTTATTTTAAATTAACATGTAAATTTATTTGCTTCGGAGTTTATCTTAGACCCTGGTTTTCGGTGCTCTGTTTCGTAATACCTTAGCTCGTCAGCTAGGCATATCCTTTTCTTTTGGAGGCAATTCCTTTTATTAAATTTTTGAATTGTGTAATGTAAAATTTAATTTTCCATCTGGGGTTGCCTTCCGTAGTCCTGAGACATTTTAGTGTACGCCGTTTGGAGCTATGCGTCTCTCGCTGATGTGTATTAGGAAGACAGCAACTCTAAAGACCTCTGCAATAAATTTTAAATTCCTTTGTCAATTTTCCTTGTAAGATTGTTGTAATTGATTTTATATTCCCTGTTAAATTTTCCCTGTGAATTTTAATTGCAGAATTTGATCTCATTTTCTTAACAAATTTTGTGTATGTTCCAGTTAAAAATGCTCCTTAAGCATTTACAAGGACACACTTCCAAGTTCTTGTTTTTGTGGAATAGTAAACCCTTGGTGACCGTATAAAACATCTGTCCCCTTTCCCAGGATAGAGCCCCCAATTTTTCCCTTTGATCTGTTTTAATGTAATTTTGTTGGTGTTTATGATGAGCCTTAAAGTTAATAATATGAGTTCCCTGTTCAACCCTGCGCCCATATATTTAATTGGAGGCTTTGAGCGGGTAAAATACATATGCAGTCTTACTAATAAACGGTGTATAACTTTTATACAAGGTTCATACACCGTTTATGTGCAATTTGTTATTAATAAACCATGTATAAGCCTCCTGTGTATAAAACTGTTATAGTTATTCATCAGTCTTACTAATAAACTTCTATACCTGGTTTATACACCCTTTATGTACAGTTTGTTACTAATAAACCGTATATAAGCCTCTTGTGTACACATCTGTTATAGTTATTCACTGAATTACTTATACAGACCATGACCCTTGTATAAGCGTTTTATAGCCGCGAGCGACAAAAAAGGAACGAGTGATCAGTTTATTTTAGTGCCATTTTATGTCTGCAGTAATATAATCGTTGTGAAATATCTGACTTATCTATTGAGCACTCATAGAAAGAACAGAAAATAACAATCTCCACGATATTTTTAACATACAGTAAAAGAAAGAACATTTTTGAGGTTATGGAAGCTGGAAATGTTCGTAAAATAAAACTCTGTGAGAGGCGGAGTGACTCATTTCTCTTGGAAGACGGAAGTTTTTAAAATGAAATATTGAATTACGAAGGAGTATGCTTGAAAGTCATTAACATGGTCAGAAATGACTTAATGAAAGATCCTAGAGGTGGCTTCATATTTTGCAAACTTCAACTTCTCACAGCACTATGGACATGAGTGTGGAAATGGGTTAGTACAGTAAATATTATCAGTGACAATTATTACTATAGAACGTTTCTTCTTCATTTGAGGATCCATCGTGCACCCTTCTGCCTTTGTTCTTTGAACTAAGAACGCACGCACACACGCACACACACCCGCAAACTACACGGACTTCACAAACACAATCCACTTGTCCTCAAGAATTGTACATTGCGTCACCGATTTCTATTTGATCAATATTATACTACTGATAAAATGAACACAGCACTGCATACTACCGGTACTGCCTGCAGATTTAAATGCGCACTGTTTGGGAGATCCCTACTGGCAGATCAGCTAGCCAGCAGTGTCACGTGTGAAACCTAAACAAACGAGACTTCCGTCCTGTCATAAATTACGAATTAAGCGAGATAAAGACTTGAGGTTTGTTTTAAAAACACCATAAAATCCCGAATACCACCTGCCACCAAATAAGACCCGCACCCTAAATATGAGAAGGGAAAATACGGAGAAAAAAAAAAACCTTACATACCTATTTTTCTTTAAATATACAACAAATCTAAATTCAAACAGCTACAATTAATAAAATCACAAAAAATCGTAAATAAAATCCGTCCAATACTCGGATCATTCACAATTCACCATCGTTATCTGAAGTATCACCATAGGAACTTTCGTCGCTGGCATCTTTCTACAAATAGTCGTCCTCACTACAGTCCACTGCATTTGAGATTCCACATTTATTAAAGCTTTTAGACAGTAGATCGTTGGGAATGCGTGCCCATGCGGTCTTGATCTAGCTGCATATTAGTCCCACTTCAGGCCTCTTCACTCGTCCGGTTGATAGTAACGCGTGATTATCATTAGACATCCATTCAGTGTACAACTGTTTCATTGCAGTTTTTAAGGCCGGTTCACGCACACATCCAACGGCTGTAGAATAGAAGCGAATCCTCCAGGAAATATTGCAAGAACGGTTTTTCCTTTCCTCATCATATCGTTTACGGCGTCAGTTGTATGTCGTCAGTAACTGTTCAACACAAGCACGTTTCGTTTTTGTAACAAAACGTTGCCATACGCACTTCACCCAGTCCTCAACTAACGCACTGTCCATGCAGCCGGACTCTTGTGTTCTAACAATAACACCGGACAGCAAGTTTCCTTTCGGAAGTGTATTCCTTTTCAGAACCACATAGGGAGGGAGTTTGGTTCCATCCGCTAATACGCACAATGTTACTGTGCATCATTGCTTTTTGTTAACACCTGTTCTGATGGTTACACTATCAGAACCCTTCGTATTCACTGTATTTTCCAACGGCATTTCAAAATAGACAGGTGTCTGGTCAACATTCCCAATTTGCGACAGTAAATAAGAATTTTGCTCCCATAAATGAATGTGACACTGAAAGGCCGTTAATTTTCTTCATATGCCCCAGGGAGATGATGTGAAATAGACGTAGGGTACATCTCCGAATGCACAATCCCCTTCTTCGATTAAATTTTTGGATCCTTTCGCGGCTTGCAGTCAAACCCTGTGTT